>NC_073383.1:42960491-43260491 GCF_028641065.1 Leucoraja erinaceus
GAGGGGTGGTAGTCCTCTGTCCAGCCGATCCAATGCAACATGATGTAAAAGGCTTAAGATGGGAGGAAACATGTAACAAATTTCAGTACCGATGCAACTTGACATTATTCAGAGAAAGCACAAAGGCTTGAATTGAACTGGACAGTGACCACTTTAAGTAACAGTAAACACAATGAAAATTACAACTTTAATATTTAGGTCTGAAGATGGGTCCCGACCCGATCCATGCTCTTCACAGATATTGCCTGACCCGTTGAATTGTTCCACCACTGTATCTTTTTTCACTTAATATTTAGGTGTTTGGTTAGGTTAAAGCTTCCTTATTATATCAAAAAATCAAGCTAGCGACTAGTCATCTCTATCACTGAGACAGAGATCAAGTGTCAATAAGTGCATTGTGACCCACTATAGTGACATTTTGTAAACAAACACAGATCCTTACACGTGCAAAAAAAGAGTTTGCAGACTTGTTACTCATTTTCATTAAACTGTTTGTTTCAATATGCCAGGGAACAATCCGATTCACCTCTTCCCCATTGCAGACATTGGATTTTGTCTATAGAACTGACGCACTACATTGTTGAGAAGAATTCTGCAATCTGTATCTCTCTTTGCTTTACAATTTGGCTTGTTGTATTTCTGTATTGTGTCACCCGATATGACAGCAGGCAAAACGAAGCCTTTCACTTTACATCGACAGACATGACAATAATTAATCTAAACTCATTGCACATCCTCTTGCCCGCTTCTCCTTACTGCACACCTTGTACAGCACCCTGCTGAGTATACTCTTTAGAATGACCATGAGAAATTTCTTAAATTCTTGCTGGTCTAAACATTGAAAAGCCTCCATAAATATCATCTGAAGTATATTACAGGAAATGTATTTCCAATAGCATAAGAACAAAAAGGAAAACAGTCTATTCAATTAGATAAAATAACCTTACCTCATTCAGAATAGGAAATTTTAAGGGTGCAGAGAGTTTCTGCTGACCATTAACGTAGATGTACACCAGACTCTGACCAAAGGGACGCTTTGCTGGGAAATGTACCACAGCTATACTGTGCTGTTAACAGAGAGAAAAAAAAAAATCAGAGCTTACTATTGCAAATTCAAGTGTTGTTCCATTTGCAGCACTCCTCAACTTAAACACATGTGCTCTGGACTCTCCACCCTGTTTTTTATCGTCTACCCTATTACTAGAGTAAGAATTGGGCTGCACAATGGCACAGCGGTAGTCGCTGTCTTACAGCGCCAGGCACCCGGATTCAATCCTGATCACGGGTGCCGTCTGTACAGAGTTTATATGTTCTTCTTTTGACTGTGTAGGTTTTCTCTGGGTGCTCCAGTTTCCTCCTATGTTCCAAAGAAGTGCAGGTTGGTAGGTTAAGTGGCTTCAGTAAATTGTCCCTAGTGTGTGATTGTTGGTCTTTGTGGACTCGGTGGGCAGAAGGGTTCGTCTCAAGGCTGCATCTCTAAACTAAACTAAGGATGTCTTAGGTTTGAGTTCTACTACAGAGATATGATCCTGGCTAACAATTCAGACCTTTAAAAATATATTAATCTGTACCTCCCTCTAACTTCATGAGGGAATGCTAAAGTATTCCATGGCAAAACTCTATTCTCCCCGGTGACTTAGATAGAAACATAGAAAATAGGTGGAGTAGGCCATTCGGCCCTTCGAGCCTGCACCGCCATTCATTATGATCATGGCTGATCATCCAACTCATTATCCTGTACCTGCCTTCTCTCCATACCCCCTGATCCCTTTAGCCACAAGGGCCACATCTAACTCCCTCTTAAATATAGCCAATGAACTGGCCTCAACTACCTTCTGTGGCAGAGAATTTCACAGATTCAACACTATGTGAAAAATGTTTTTCTCATCTCGGTCCTAAAAGATTTCCCCTTATCCTTAAACTGTGACCCCTTGTTCGGGACTTCCCCAACATCGGGAACAATCTTCCTGCATCTACCTGTCCAACCCCTTAAGAATTTTGTAAGTTTCTATAAGATCCCCCCTCAATCTTCTAAATTCTAGCGAGTACAAGCCGAGTCTATCCAGTCTTTCCTCATATGAAAGTCCTGACATCCCAGGAACCTTCTCTGAACTCTATGGCAAGAATGTATTTCCTCAGATTAGGAGACCCAAACTGTACGCAATACTCCAGGTGTGGTCTCACCAAGACCCTGTACAACTGCAGTAGAACCTCCCTGCTCCTATACTCAAATCCTTTTGCTATGAATGCTAACATACCATTCGCTTTCTTCACTGCCTGCTGTACCTGCATGCCTACTTTCAATGACTGGTGTACCATGACACCCGGGTCTCGATGCATCTCCCCTTTTCCTAATCGGCCACCATTCAGATAATAGTCTACTTTCCTGTTTTTGACACCAAAGTGGATAACCTCACATTCATCCACATTATACTGCATCTGCCATACATTTGCCCACTCACCCAGCCTATCCAAGTCACCTTGCAGCCTCATAGCATCCTCCTCACAGCTAACACTGCCTCCCAGCTTCGTGTCATCCGTAAACTTGGAGATGTTGCATTCAATTCCCTTGTCCAAATCATTAATATATATTGTAAATAGCTGGGGTCCCAGCACTGAGCCTTGCGGTATCCCACTAGTCACTGCCTGCCATTGTGAAAAGGACCCGTTTACTCCTACTCTTTGCTTCCTGTCTGCCAGCCAGATCTCTATCCACATCAATACTGAACCCCCAATATCGTGTGCTTTCAGTTTGTATACTAATCTCTTATGTGGGACCTTGTCGAAAGCCTTCTGAAAGTCTTTTCATTCTTCAAGTAAACAGTTGCAATCACAATGCTATTTGTGGGACCTTGCTGTTTGCAAATCAGTTTTTCAGACCAAAACTGTTTTGAAATGTCCCAATGCTGTGCTAGGAGCATACATGTTAACAATACACAATTGCAAGATAGAGTATACAGGCTGTTATATTCCGTTGAAGCCGATTATGAATCTCAGGGGTTTGGCTGTTCATCTGAAAATGTGTATCAATTTAGTTATGGCTAGAGAACAAGAGGTCCATGTAATAAAATATTTACTAACAATAGGTATTTCAACCCTTGTTCTTACCCAAAGGGAATCACAGAAGCAGTGGTCAGGCAGCATCACGGTCATGTACTCTTTCTTTGTGCAGACAGCTACCATCAGCCCTCCCGAGGAGGTCAGAAATGCTTCAAACCCTGTCCCAATGGCTGTGAAAAAACTAGAATGCATGCACTGTTAAACATTCTTTTCCGTTTATGTGGGAAAATTCTACTTTGTGTACTTTTAATTCCAGAAAAAATAAACACGAAAATATAATTTTATACATTGTCATATATAAATTTGCAGTTTAGCAAATCAAAAATTTGAGGATTTAATTTATACTAAGATGATGCAATCCACTTAAATGTGGCTTGTGATGTATTAATACTACAGCTTCTGATAATGTTCATTATATGTTAGAATAATGATGTATCTGGCCTATAATTTCAATGCAAGACTTGAAATAGTAATATTAACAATCAATTTGTTGGATTGATGTAAAATATCTGAACCCAGTGGCAGGAGGAATGATGGTGGCAGGAGGAATGATGGTGGCAGGAGGAACGATGGTGGCAGGATATCTACTGGAACTCCACATTTTGGGTGTTGACATATTTTGAAAATCAAAAATCCATGGGTGCTGAAAATCTGTCACTTGCCCAAGCAGTTGTCCCCACGTGCCTTAAAACCACCTCCATCGTGCCGGTGCCAAAACACTCCACTGCGGCAAGCCTCAACGACTTCCGCCCAGTTGCACTTACTCCCATCATCACCAAGTGCTTCGAGAGGCTGGTCCTGGCACACCTCAAAGGCTGCCTACCTCCTACACTGGACCCCTATCAGTTCGCTTACCGCAAGAACAGGAGTATGGAGGATGCCATCTCAACGGCACTTCACTCAGCCCTCTCCCACCTCGACAGCAGAGACACCTACATAAGAATGCTGTTCATCGATTATAGCTCAACATTCAACACCATTATACCCTCAAAACTGATCACCAATCTCAGCGAACTGGGCATTGACCCTCCCTCTGCAACTGGATATTGGACTTTTTAACCAACAGACCTCAGTCTGTTAGGTTAAACAACCATACCTCTTCAACCCTCACCCTGAACACCGGCGTTCCACCGGGCTGTGTGCTGAGCCCCCTCCTCTACTCCATCTTCACCTACGACTGCACACCTGTATATGGCACTAACACCATCATCAAATATGCAGATGTTACAACGGTGAATGGCCTCATCATCAACAACGATGAGTCGGCCTATAGGGAGGAGATCCAGCTTCTAGCAGCATAGTGCGCTGACAACAACCTGGCCCTTAACTCCAAGAAGACCAAGGAGCTCATTGTAGACTTCAGAAGGTCTAGGGGCGGCACGCACACCCCCATCCATATTAGCGGGACGGAGATGGAGCGTGTCTCCAGCTTCATGTTTCTGAGGGTCAACATCTCCGATGACCTCTCCTGGACCCACAATACCTCAACTCTGGTCAAGTTGGTTCACCAGCGTCTCTTCTTCCTGAGGAAACTAAAGAAGGTCCATCTGTCTCCTCAGATTCTGGTGAACTTCTAACGCTGCACCATCGAGAGCATCCTTACCAACTGTATCACAGTATGGTATGGCAACTGCTCTGTCTCCGACCGGAAAGCACTGCAGAGGGTGGTGAAAACTGCCCAACGCATCACCGGTTCCTCACTCCCCTCCATTGAGTCTGTCCAAAGCAAGCGATGTCTGCGAAGGGCGCTCAGCATTGTCGAGGACTGCTCTCACCCCAGCCACAGTCTGTTTACCCTCCTCCCATCTGGGAGGCGCTACAGGTCTCTCCGTTGCCGGACCAACAGGTCCAGGAACAGCTTCTTCCCTGCGGCTGTTACATTACTTAACTCTGCACCTCGGTGATTGCCAGTCACCACCCCACCCCTCCCCGGATACTACTTCCCCCAGATAAATTGCACTACTACTACTACTGTATGTACGTATATATATTTATTGCTCATATTCTATGTTCGCTCTTCTGGGGAGATGCTAACTGCATCACGTTGTCTCTGTACTATACACTGCACAATGACAATAAAGTTTGAATCTGAATCTGAATCTGATTTAAGGTCATTGGAGATGATAGCTCCAAGAAACTTAAAATACTCCACAGATGTGACTGTGGTGTTGTTGATGGTGATATCCCACATGGAATGAAAACAAACCCGTAGACATATTTCAATGCTGAAATCATTGTGGTTTTTATATGGTGCTTTTAAAATGTGACTTCAAACTAGATTCACTGCCAGCACAATCAGGTGAGATTCAAGTCAGTAACCCTTAACTCTAATTCAAAATGCTTTTCCAGTCACAAACAAGTTTGAAATGATTACGAACAATCAAAGTGTGTAACAAGATATTTTTCCCTGGTTATATTATCCAATGCAGCAACTATTACAGTATTACACACATCTAATGATAGTATTTTTTGCAATGGAAACTCAAATTTCACTACACCAATTGGTGTATGTGACAATAAATGTCCTTTGATTCCATTATTCCAATTCTCATCTTTTACAACTACTCTAATTCTCCTTACATCTTTCCTTAATTCAACTTTAATTTTGCTTATATTATGGTCATCGCCTTTTTTATTTTGATCCATCATCACTTTTATCATTTAACCACCTGCTTTTATAGAACGACCCATTTTGTTTATTCACCTCACCTCAGTGCCACCACCTTTCCCGGCACCTATACTTGTTCAGAATTTGTTAGCTTTTGGCATTTTATCGTTCCAAGGAGGATTGGACGCTCAATATGAACTTTTCAAAGATGCTGACCAACAATGAGTCTTTATTTGCACATTCTGGGTGAAAGTTAATGGTGGTCATGTGTGCTTCTGAATTTAAAAAGACTCAATTCACAGAGCACCTCCAATGTTGCAATTTAATCTAATCATCCATAAATGATGCAAAACTTGAAACTAAAGCAATAAAGTAATTAGTTTAAGTGAATGCTTATGTTTATGTATGTATTGTTAGGTCTGTGTGCCATTGTATGTAACAATTGTGTCTGCACTGATGTACAGCACTTTGGTCAACATGAGTTGTTTTTAAATGTGCTATACAAATAAATTGACTGACTGACTACCACTATAGTAAAGTCTACTACTTATAACTATAAACTTTTATCACCAATCACTACATAAACTTGAAACATTTAGGCAACTTTTATTCTTGGGCATGCACGATGTTCATTTGAATAATTCATTTTCCCATCAATATAAAATGCAACAATGTCCAATATAAATTCCAGTATGTATATGAGAACAACAGGAATTTGAGTGATTTCGACAAATTCTACGACACACAAGGAACATTTCATGAAATACGGTAAAACTCAGAGAATCCGGCTCCCTCGAAACTTTGCGGCACGGAACTGCCAAATTTTCTAGACCATTGATTGTTGCTCTTATTAATAGCCCAAGAAACTTTAATTTCACTTCTTTGTTAAATGTTACACTGTAGTAAAATAATTGCTTTAATGAACCCATTGAGTTTAAAGACCACAGAAGCTGAATGCTGGTGAGTTTAAAGGGAATGGGAAATAAATCTTAATGAGTTTCTAGAATACCAAAACCTTTATAAAAAAAATAACTGCAATTGCTGAAGGCCAATGGAATTACTGAAACTAGTGAACATTAAGATGCCAGTTTTATTGCAGTAATTGAACACAACTAAATATGACCAGAAATTCTTCATTTTTCTCCCCGATTCAGATTTGTTGCAGAGAAAATCAATTCAACTGGAGGAAATAATAGTTAAGAGTCAATCCAGATCATCATCCAGTTACAGAATCAATATACTGTTAGTCTATTCCAAGCACAACAGATTGTATCATCAACTTTGGTTTGGTTTGTTGTTTTCCTGGCAGTTGGCAGTTGGCTGTCTTAGAGCAAAATTTCTCCAACTTAAATATTCTTAAAACAAAAATTATTAAAGAAAAAGAAAAATAATAAAACATTCTTTTTTTAAATGTTCTATGATTTTACTCCCAGAATGTTTGAACTTTGTTTAGGTTTGAATTTTAAATTCTGGCAAGACTGAAAAAGGGCAGATGATAATTGTTACCTGTCCCAACAGCAATTGCTGGATTAGAACTGCACAGTAAACGTTTGAGCCAATTCCATCCTGAAGGGAAAAAATGTGAATTAATCAATTGTTTCCTACCTGTACAGCTGTTTCCTCTTGCATCCTTTTCCAAACATTCCACTTGCTCCTTGCCCCTGATCAAGACACAGCCATGCATAGAAGCTGAAACCATAACCAGGCCAACGCTGAATAGTGGGCACCATAATTCCCGCCATGCTGTGGAACAGGTTAAAGTACTGTAGTGCATTATCCAAGCCCTGTTTCCGGGCTATGCCAAGTATTGCACGTGTCATCGGAACTACGCAAGGGTGGGCTTGTTTAGTGTCATCTGTTCTCAGCATCCTCAACAACTGCAAGATTTCTCCTGAGCTCAATGACTGGCTGCCTAAAGCACCCAACAGTCCGATCAGATTCTCTGCACACGCGTGGTGCAGTCTAGTGTGGAGGTTCAACGTCACAAGGATGTGGCTCACTATGCTGGCATTTACACAGAACGTGCGACTTTGACGATTGATGCAGCATATCCTCTTCAACCAATCGGAAACAAAGATTTGTAGCTCAAACGAATCCAGCTCTGGGAGCCACTGGATAAGTAGTAAAAGTGGTTGGACATTGCTGATCCCAAGCATTCCAACAGAGGTATGATCACCTTCAACAGCCTGGGGTCATAAGCAGAAAATGATACAAATTAGAGAACTAACGATGTGCAGAACTGCAAAGTCAGGGGTGAGATTTCTCCTTGAGAGATTATGTTTCATAAACTACTGTCATACGAATAACACTGGTGGCAAATCTATCACCACCAGCCTATAACATTCAAAATTAACTGGGATCTATGCAAGATTAAACAAGGCTGTATTCCAACTATCTCCTTCCCTGGTAAAAGAGAATAGAAAGTGTTATAGAAAGATAAAGCATGAAAACAGGCCCTATAAGCCCACGATTGCACCAACCGTTGACCCTATTTAGACTAATCCTATGTTAACCACATTTTTATTCTTCCTATATTCTCATCAACTCTTCCCAGATTCCACTTTGCCACTCAAAAGGTTCTCAAAAGGGATCCACATTATTCAGACGGGGCTTTTGATTGAAGGTTAAATATGATTTCCAATGTAGATCAGTGTATTTGTTCAACTGAAACCAATGAATTTAATAGCAATTGAAAATAACATCTTAAAAGAGCTCTCATATTAGAGTAAACTCAAAGGAACTAAACAATTGACATATGTATGGCAAACATTTTTTTTACATTGAAGGATTGTCATCCACTTCTGACACTATATGCTCAATGATATTTACTCTTATGCTGCAAGTAACTTCAATATACAAATCAATCTGGATACGTGGAGGAAAGGGAGATGAATGGGCAGTGGAAGTCTGGTTCAAATCCAAGTACGTTTTAGTCATAGAGTGATAGTGTGGAAGCAGGCCCTTCGGCCCTACTTGCCCACACTGGCCCGTCTACACTAGTCCCACCTGCCCACATTTGGTCCATATACCTCCAAATCTGTCCTATCCCTGTACTTGTCTAACTGTTTCTTAAATACTGGGATAGTCCCAGCCTCAACTACCTCCTCTGGCAGCTTGATCCATACATCCACCACCCTTTGTGTTTATCCCCCTCTATAAGATCACCCCTCATCCTACTGCGCTACAAGGAATAGAATACCAGCGTACTCAACCTCTCTTTTAGCTCAGACCCTCGAGTCCCGACAAAATCCTCGTAAATCTTGTTTGTACCTTTTCCAGCTTGATAACATCTTTCCTATAAGACGCTGCCCAGAACTGAACACAATACTCTAAATGCAACCTCACCAATGTCTTATACAACTGCAACATGACTTCCCAACTTCTATATTCAATACTCTGACCAATGGCCAATGTGCCAAAAGCCTTTTTGATTACCTTATCTACCTGCAACTCCACCTTCAAGGAACCATGCACTTTGCACTCCTAAATCCCTCTGCTCTACAACACTCCGCAGAGCCCTATCATTCACTTTGTAGGTCCTGCCCATGTTAGGCTTCCTAAAATGCAACATCTCACATTTCTCTGTATTAAATTCCATCAACCATTCTTCAGCCAACTTGGCCAATCGATCAAGATCCTGCTGCAATTCTTCACAACTATCTTCACTATCTGTAAAAACACCCACTTTTGTATCATCAGCAAACTTGCTAATCTTGCCGTGTATGTTCCCATCCAAATCATGTTCCCATCCAAAACAGTAACAGGCCTAGTACCGAATCCCGAGGTACACCACTAGCCACAGGCCTCCAGTCCGAGAAGCAACCTTCCACCATCACCCTCTGCTTCCTTCCATGAAACCAATTTTCTATCCATTCAACTATCTCTCCTTGGATCACATGCGATCTAACCTTCCAAAGCAGCCTAACATGCGGAACCTTGTCGAAAGCTTTGCTGGTCCATATATACAACATCTACAACTCTGCCCTCATCGACCATTTTGGTCATGTCATCAAAAAACGCAATCAGATTTGTGACACGCTGCCTCCCATGTACAAAACCATGCTGACTAACTAAGTTAGCTATAACCCATCTCATAAACTGAAATATTTGAGGATATCTTTGAGCGCAGGTATATGGGACTAGGGGAGAATATGTGTTCGGCACGGACTAGAAGGGTCGAGATGGCCTGTTTCCATGCTGTAAATTGTTATATGGTGTTATATGGTTATATAGTAATTAAATTAACAAAAATGGTCATATTGATACAATGCGAAATAAACGTTTGCACATCAGCATTAACCCAATGCAATGGCTTTAAAATTAGAGAGTGAAGCCTCACCATGTTCATTAGCTCCTTCAGCAGGTCCCGTGATGGCTGGCCCAAGGACTTCAAAACCTCATAGAATTGGATGTAACCAATACGCTCTTTGAATACTTCCTGATTTCAGAATTAAAAACAAAGCTTAATACAAGATCATCTATGTTAATAAAAAAATATACCATCTGTTTTCCGTTATTACTTAGGGTAATATTACCTACGTTATTACCAAGGGTCCTTGTATTTAGTGCCCTTTTCAGAAAACCCAGAAACATGGGGCAATAGACAGTTTGATGGTATCATGAAGTACTGCATACCTCAGATTCCCCAATCCCAGCTGTCCTTTTATAGAAGTTACATGGAGATCTAATTCCAATATAACTTTTCAGTACTATAACTATCAAAGCTCTGGCAAATGGGCAGAATTCAGAGAAGTGCAGAATCCTTCAGTGCTGCACACAACTACCATTCTCCCATCCTTGTAACCATTACAAGCAGTAAATGAAGCTTGTGGTGTCATTCCAAGATACACTAGTGCATTGATTTGGGGAAAAGAGCAAATAAATGTTCATTTCTAATTTAAGGAATTAAAATCCAAGGTTCAGTTACATATTCCTCTTCAATAATCACGATTACTGTACCTTAGCAGCTGGAGATTTGTGCATCACTGCAGTTAAAGCTTGGATTGTTGATACAGCAAGGATATCCAGTCTTCCCTGAAAGACCTAGAATATTAATTAAAATAATAAACCACAACTAGAGGAGATACTAAACAGAGGAAAGAGAAAGAATGATCATTCACTGGCTCTCCATTCTCAAACTATGGAAACAAAGGTTAGTCCCAACAACCAAGACTTGGCATCCAAATTTTCCAATCAGTAATTAACTCACTGAAGTAAACAGTTACTATTGTAAAAACATCCAATAATATTTATGTTTGAAGACATCGCTGATGAAAGGAGGTATTAAATGAAATGATTTTCATGATCCTGAATGCTAGGCTTCATTGCTGACAAAAAGAGATGTTTAATTTAACTTTCAAAAATATTTTTCAAAAAGCAAGCAGAGGCCAGCCCCAAACTATTCCAACTTTGGTGTGATCATTTTATACCAGTGAAATCATACCAGTGAAATCATTTTCCATCTGCATGCACAGAGCGGTATTGTACTAGCTAATTTAATCCCCTTTTGATAAACATCTAACATCAAACCCTACAGCAGTAAGTTTGTGGTGACATTCCTGTTTTGTCAAATCTCACCCAAGGCCACCTGCAGAAAATGAAGAGGTAATAAAAGACAGAATGCCCGACTATATAGACTAACATTCAAACCCAACATGACAGGGGCAGGTCAATGTTTTTTAAATATGGATTGACCAAAAGCAAAATGTTAGTACAGGTTGCTCAGCTAGAATGGGATTGTTGCTAAGAACCCTCAAGTTACATCATAAAAACAATTTTGTTAATGAAGGAAAAGGGATTAGGGGCGAGGGAGATTCGGATCGCAAAGTTATTTTTTCAATAGGATTTTCAAAAATAAAGGCCTTTTGAATAGTAAGCTAAAATACTTCAGGCTGGACAGTACATCGTTTAACAGTACAAGTATCCATAGAAGTGCTTGTCTATTCCAAAGACCACCTTTGGTTAAAATTATTACTGTTCTTGAGGCACTGGTGTCCAATTACTGTGGGACGGTCACATGGAAACAGGTCATCTACCCCCACTAATCTATTTAAATCAAAAACTGCTTTTTACCTTACATGTCAGTTTCCAAAGTAACTTTATAAATCGTTCGTTGATGGGCTTTACCTTGCACTCTACTTTATTTCCTTATCCTGTATCTGTACACTGTGGACAGCTCGATTGTAATCATGTATACGCTGACTGGATACCATGCAACAAAAAGCTTTTCACTGTACCTCGTTACACATGACAATAAACTAAACTAAACTCTGGTTCCCAATCAAAATCACATTATAACGGATTCAGCCCAAGTATTTTGAATGGTATTCCCTAATTCATCAATCATATTATATCAGATTCAAGCTGTACAAACATGTAGCGTAACTATCCGGTTTTTATTATTTTTTCTTTATTCTCAATATTGTTAAGCATTCTTTTTTAAATTTGGCAAAGCGACACTTACCACCACATTTGGTTGCTTTACTGTTTATCATTAAATAATAAATTGAATATGGAGGAAAAATATTTATGGTGCTAGGAGGGATGACAAGTCTTGATGTTACCCATAACAATACGAGACATATTTCCTGTAGCAAGAACAATGCGCAGCATGCAGCCACGCCCGCTCCCATTACTCACGTATAGTTGTGTTGGTCAGCTCCGCAATAAAGGCCAGTGAGGAACAAAATGCATCTCCACTGTTACTTAATTGACATTTATCTTTCTCTTTATACCAATTGGTCCAGCATGCAGCAGCTGCGGTTAAAATCAAAGGCATGCCCTCACGTGATTACAAGAGGCAACTGTCAATATGAAATCTTAATCAAGAAAACCAGTGTTCTGAAAAGTTGCACTCAGTATGGAAATGTGAAGTTTTATTGAACATTTTTTTAAATAATTCTGAAGACTGCAGAAACACAAATATAAAGAAATAAAAATGCACCAAATATATATTTGGCTCCAACAGGAACTTTATTGTTTTATATAATCATTTTGGTTCCTTTTTACAGGGGTAGTACAAAAATGTGCTCAACAGCAAGTACCTGACTTTTTTCCCCACCCATGGTGAATCTGAAATAATAATCAGTATTATGACAAGGGTGCTGAAAGTTTCAGTGACAGGGTGCATATTGAAATTTAAAATATAGTCAGCTGTGGAGTAATGATTATTAAAAGTGGCTTGTAAGGCTAAAGAACCCTCTTCATTCTGCATCACCATGACTACAAGAATGGAAAAGCTGCAGGGTTTTGTTTCTTGAGATTCAAAATGTTAGTCTGAGCCATTTATTAATTGCTCTTATGTTAGGAGTACTATTGTGAAGAGGGGAAAAATTGATGGATTTCAAAGATCATAATGCATTTGTCATCAGTTTGGCTATCACATTTTTGGTGGTAATCCTGTATTATCCAATCCAGGTTTGGTGCGAAAAGGGAGATCAATACATCACCTAAATTATTTTTTTCTTTAATAAGATTCTGTGTGAACCCCAATTACTCCCTTTCTAGGCCAGAATTGTTGTGCCATCATCACCTGCCATGAATTGCTGGTTTCAACTAGCATCTAATATAACAAACACTAACTCAGCTTTTATAGAATATGACCTAATTGAGCGAAACAAAAATCTTATTAATTTTCATTTGGTGCCATCAGTATTTGTGCAGTCCTCAGAAACATTAAAAAGCGGCCAGGCAGAACACCCAGAAACCTCAGATTGCTGTTACACCTCTTCACCAGACGAAGCCACTGTGCCAAGCAGTAACACCAACAACAAGCAACATTACATCATACATAAATGTCTGTGTACCAAACCACATACAGCCTCACTAATCACAGAAATACCCGCCCATCACCACAGTGCAAAGAAATCAAAGGGCATACCCTACAAGAGAAAAGTAAAGCAGCACTTGGAAATGCTATGCCAGTATCAAAATGCCACTATCAAAGACCTGTGTTTTTAATTTTCCAATATTAACTTGTTTTGTGTTGTTCTTTAATAATTAGGCATTAATCAGATATTACAATATATTATTGGTAAAAGGTTTCACAAGTTCACAGGTAATTGGAGTAGAATTAGGCCATTCGGCCCATCGTGTCTATTCCGCTATTCCGCTGATCACTGCCTCCTAATCCCATTTTCCTGCCTTATCCCCATAACCTTTGACAAGAACCTAATAAAGAATCTATCTCTGCCTTAGAAGTAACCACTGACAACCTCCACAGCCTTCCGTGGCAATGTGTTTCCAATTTTACTTTCATTGATGGAGGAAGGTGGTGGGGATATGAGAGCATTACGCAAAAGTGACACAATTTATCGAACACTTCAATATAGAAAAACACACTCAGGTGTTCATAGAGCTATATTTAAAAAAATAGACAAACAAACTCTGAGCCAGAGGAGGAAATATTAGGTGGGGTAAACTGAAGCTTGGACAAAAAAGTGGGTTTCAAGGAAAGCCTTTGAGGAGCTTAACAGAATGGACAGCACAGATCATTGGTTCTTAAAGGCAGAGTGAATAATATAGTGGGGAAGGGGGGAATGACATGAGAGATGTGAGAGGTACATAGTGGGCATGGGATATCTGTTTGGAGAAGACTGAAGCTGAAAAATAGTCATATATAAGCTATGATGGTAGATTTGCTTATGAGGGCAAGACATTTTAACTCAAGATGCTGTTGAACGATGACCATGTTGATCAGTTACAGCACATAAAAGTTGTGGAAATTGCAGAATGCATCAGATGCAAAGAGATGCAAGGGGGACATTAAAACAGACGGGTTTGCGGTTGGAATAAATCATAAAGCAATTATGGTTTTGCTGTGCATTCAGTAACAATGATTCCTAAATAGGCTTGAATAATAGGCTTGCAGACAGACAATTTCTCCATCCCTAATTCCCTTATTCTAGAATTAAATTTACAGTGCAAGAAGGTGACATTCTGACTCCCCAACCAAAGACAGGAACTATTTGTTAATCTTGATTCCCATCTATTGGTTCAGGGTCTCTTCAAGTGTTCAAAGTTTTTTTATAATGGCAATGAGAATTACTGCTGCTGCACTAGTCTCAGACAACCCACTACTGTCTTGGTGTGAATGAGATTGCTCAAATCTCCACTAAATCTTTCACCAGCTAAAATCAATGTCCCACAGTTATTGACCTCCACAAAAAAAAAGCACTTCCTGTTCAACTATCCAAGCCTTTCAATGGTTTATACACTTCAATTAAGTCTGCCCTCTACCACGTTTGTTCCAATAAAACAACGCTGGTCCACCAACCTCTGCACATAACGCACATAACCAAAACTGTTCAGCCCTAGCAAGATCGTCAAATCTATTGCACATTCTATCTAGTGCTATCATACTTTTCCATTATGTTGAGAATACAACTGTGCAGAGATCTCTAGCTGTGCTCTAATTAGTGCTTTATACAATTTCAGCATTTCCTCCATGCGTTTGTACTCTATTTTCGGCTGATAAAGTTAAGAATCCAATGCCATAACACTACTTTAATGAGAGCTGGAAAACAGCTTTCTTGACCCAACTTCTCTTTCCACAGATGCTTCTGAGCCTAGTGCTTCCAGTAGTTTTTTTTTAGATATTTCAACTTTTCAGCATTCATAGTAACTTTTTGACTTTCATCCTATCCTGGATTCTTATTATAGTTGTGCAGAGATTAGTAGACATGCACCCCCAAAGTTTATTTTCACATTTTACATCTAACATATAATATGCACGTCCTTGGCTTGTTTGCCCTACCCAAACACATTCTCATACTTCTCTAGTTTAAATCCTATCCTCCACAATTGTGCCCATCTACATAGGCCTTTGACAATTTCTTGCAGTCTACAACTCAGATTGATCAATCTCGTGACTAATCAGGCCAACAAGCAAATGACTATCATCAGCAAATGACTTCATTACGGCCCTTCCTTCCATTTGCACAATTAGTGACGTTTTCAGAACAGACCCCTGTGGAATTTTACTGCATAAATCCACCAGTAATGAAAGCCCCCGCCAACTGTTCTCTATACACAATCTAGTTCATTTTTAATCTAATCTTTCACTTTCTTTGGATTGCGTGCCACATTTCACAAGAAAGATTTGCCTGAATATTTTTGTTTGGTGTGGAAAAGAAAAAGTGATCTAACTTAAAATAAGAGAGGCATTTACAACTGTTGGCATATTGCTGGGGAAATACTATCAAGACACATTTGGTAGGAGATAAGACTCCACAAATTGTGAATAGGGAAAGGATGACTCATGTCTGTATTTGATAACCGGCGCACATTCTTTGTTAACGAAGACGTGATGCTATCCAACAGTGAGGCAAATCTGGTGACTAGTCTTCATGCACCTTTGCTGCTTGTACAGACATTTGGACCCCAAGTAAGGAGAAATATTTTTTTATGGAAAGCTTCTTCTAAATTTGTGCAGGACCCTGAAACAGCACCATCACGACTACAGACATATTTTGGCCTGGATTCAACCACAAAACAGTGGTCCTTCCGAACTACATCTCACAAATCCATTAGTTACATGGATATTGAGTATCCATGCAATTAACCTGTCAAACTGCATGTCTTTGGGATGTGGGAGGAAACCAGCATACCTGGAAGCAAACCACACAGACACAGGGAGAATGTGCAAACTCCACACAGATAGCACCCTTGGACAAAATTGAGCCTGGGTCTCTGGCACAGAGACGGTGGCTCGACTAAATGCACACTATGCATTTCCTGTTACCATTGATTTCCCTCTCTCTCCATCCCCTCCCCTTTCCGTTATCCCACCAGTCTTACTGTCTCAGATTACATTATATCTCTGTCCCGCCCACTCCCCTGACATCAGTCTGAAGAAGGGTCTCGACCCGAAACTTCACCCATTCCTTCTCTCCAGAGATGCTGCCTGTCCCGCTGAGTTACTTCAGCATTTTGTGTCTACCTTTGATTTAAACCAGCATCTGCAGTTCTTTTCTACACATCCTGTTACCATTATTTTGCTGACTACCTGTAGATATTTTTTGTAGTCTAACAAATAACTGATTACTTTTCCAGTAAGGAGTATTGAGTAAAGAGGAGAGAGATAAAGATGAGTCAAAGTTTCAACGGGTAGAATGTCTCTAGCTCAAAATTATTGCAGTTAAGTAAAACGTAAAAGATATGAACTTGGCATGGACCATATTTATTGCCCGCCACTAGTGGCGCGGAGGATATTGAGTCAATTTTGAGGCATGGATTGGATCCACATTGATATTGTGCCGTTTTTAATTCTCCAGCTATCCCTGAGCTCTTAATCAAGACGCAAGTTGACCACAACAAAAGTCTACACTGTTCAAGCCATTTTACAAAACCACATGAAGAGTTGTTAAGCAAAAAAAATCTCCAAAAACAAGAGATTTGCTTTAAAGGAACAAATTATTCAAATTTTCCACATACTAAGCTATTCTTCTCAAGGCAGTAAAAACCACTTGCACGCTCAGGGAAAGAACGATACAATGTCACAGTACCAAATTTATGCTATTCACAGACATCTATTTGTTGGTTCTTCTGATTAATAAAATCATTCCAGAGATTAATTGTACATGATTAATTATTGGTCATTAGATTGGCTGTTTTGAAGTAAATACTGGCATAGCTGTCCCAATGTTGGTGATTTACAGCTGAAACAAAAATTCAGTTAATACCTGGTTCACATTCATTTCTGTCAGTAATTTGTTGGCAAGATCTTTCTCACTCTTGTCTGCTGGTTTAGAACTTACAAACAGCTGTTAAATGAAGACAACATAAGCATAAAAGGCACGCAACGGGTTGAATTAATACAATTTGGGCATGGTTGTGAACATGCTTATCTAAGGGAGATCTTAGCAGTGGTTAATGTCAGCATAAAGGTTAATAAATTCAATGAACTAAATCTAAACAACTCAAATGGAAGCATTTGCCAATATTTCACTTTCCGTGAAAGGATCAATCCTAAATTATCAATCCTGTCACCTTGAATCAAAGATGTGATGTGGCTGCCCGCAACTGTAGAAATGCATACGCACCACCCAGCCACAAGGTTCGTAAAGCATCACCAATGGAGAGGTAATGAATTCCCAACACTGCACTCTCTAAGGAAAGCATTCCATTTCCCTGGCAGATCAATCTTACCAGCTTTGTTTAGTATGCTGTCATAAATGAGTACATTTTTGCATTCCATTATGTTCTTTTGTTCCAAAAAAATGTATAAATACTATCAAATCTCAGGTGATAAAACCACAGCAGTGAACATTAAATAGGTGGAGCAAAGGCCATGGAGCAAACAAAAGCAAAATAACTTGAAGCACCACTGAAATGTTATCCAATAAACCATATTATAAACCACTCGTACAAAGGAGAGCTAAATACATTGTTTCTTTAATTCACGTACCGTAGCATACACAACGGAGCTCCAGGTCCTTCCAATAATCATTATGCATATTATATATGCTTGCAAATGTTTGCAAGTACATTAAACCAAAGCACTTCATGCACCCGTTCATAAACAATCAAATTCTTGTGCATACACCTATTTGTATATGAAGAATAGCCATCTGCATTAGAAAGGGTCTGGTAATCATAAATTAATATTAATATACTTAGGAAATAACATAGGAATTTAAATATGGATCTTTGCCAATGCAGTAATAAGCAATCACTTCTCACACTGGGAGGCTAGAGATCTTCCATTGGTTCATTTTGATTTGTGCTCCCATGTTCCACTGTTACACGACATGAAATGATTTTTCACATGTATTCTTTTTAATCTATTCTGTCGCCTGTAAATAATCCCCATCTCTTTCATTTTAAGAATTTTCATTTATGAAATAATATTTCAGCAGCTTACTCAAGCATTCCTAATCCTGACCCCATAGTGGCCAAAGTCTTCCTGGCATACTGCAAACCAGGACAAAGTTACAAAGATGAACATTGGCAAAAGTTACAAAGTAAGAGACTTTGCAGTAATTCCTGAGATCCAGCCACCTCTCATTTTACATGGGGGTTACATTCTTGAAATGCAGTGCTTATCTCAAAAATATTTAAACATTTTTACTATAAGAATGTATGTAAATGGCACAGGTTAGGGGAAAAGCCATAATTGTCTACATCACACGATAAAAAGTTAATTTATGACTGCCATTATTCTTTTACCCTACTCATTAATAAAGAAAAAATAGCCAAGAAAGACAAAATAGTAAAGACATTTTAAATAAATATTGTTTTTGATATTTGCTAGCAGGGAGGCTGCTGGGCCAAAGATGGGGGGGGGGGGGGGGGGGCTGCTGGGTGGGGGGGGGGGGGGGGGGGGGGGGGGGCATTTCATTTGAAATCAGAAAAGCACAAAGCAAAGATGGTGTGGACGAAAACTAAGAAAGCAATAAGCTGCAGCTCGCTGAACACCATCACTGTTGTACTATGCAGCACCGCACATAACTACACTGCCAGACATAAATTTGAGCGTGTTTTTCAAATATGCAAGCACGTAAATTTAAAAAGGACATTATTACAAAAACGTACAACTAAAACACATGTAAAATGTGAGGTGGCTGTACTATAAAATATTGCAAAGGTTTACAATACCGCTATATGATGTGATAGAATCAAAAAAGGCATTGAATCTTTCATTTGCTGATAAAATGGGTAAAGGCCACTATTTTTCTCAATTGCTTCATAATTAATACTAAAGATAATGATTCTGCAGTTACCAGAACTTAATTTTAAATGCCCTCTTTGTGTTTAAATAATAAAATAATGAATTTCACCAGTGAAAAGATGAAAAAAGAACCTCACATCAATGACATTTGTAGGTCTCACATTCTTAAATGAATTATAGCAACTTGTCACAATTGAAATTCTAGCAAATGTCTTTGTTTTTCTTATACGTCATTATTTCAAGGTTTAAACTTGTGCGAAAGAGATTAAACCACAGAATTCCATGCAAGTTTGTTAATGAGCAGGTTATTATTCGGTTTATTGCTGTGCAGGCAATTCATTGAAGCCTTGTCGTTTTCATGAAGATCTGCAACTCTGTATAATGTTTCATTGCCTCACTGTACAAATAACAATGCAGTAAGCCCTCGCTATAATTGACCTTGCGGTGGAAGACGGTGTCTGTTATTACTGATTGTCCGTTATAACTGAACAAGGGGGCTAATGTGCACCGCACTATTGTCATTAAACATACACTGCACAATAAATAGCAAAGGACACAAAAAACACAATTCCTTTGGATGGCATAATGGCAACACGGTAGAGTTGCTATTTTACAGCACTAAAGACCACAAAGAGTTCGATCCTGACCACTGGCGCTCCCTGCGGCAGCGTGGGTTTCCTCCTGCGTTGCAGAGATGTCCAGATTTGTGATTTGGTTGGATTCTCTGGCTTGTGCGGGTTACTGGTGGAACCGCTGCTTCGCGGCACCGAGGGCCCAGGTTCAATCTTGGCCTCAGATCCCCCCTGTGGCCGCATTGGGTTTCCTCCTGGTGCTCCGGTACACTGCCTCTATCCTATACATTGTAGTGCATGGGGTGGAGCTGGTGTGCTGGGGGGTGAGTGCAAAAGGTCACACGGGGCATCTGAGGTAAGAATCAGGCCTGGGTCTGTGGCGCTGTGGGGCGTCGGCTTTGCCGGAGGCTTGCGTAGTTCATGGAGACCAGTTGAGACCCACGTTGTCCCAGTGTCTTATGCCCCTGTCCCACTTAGGAAACCTGAACGAAAACCTCTGGAGACTTTGTGCCCCACCCAAGGTTTCCATGCGGTTTCCGGAGGTTGCAGGTGGTTGCCGGAGGTTGCAGGTAGGGAGACTGACAAAAACGTCTTTGCAATATGGGAGGAAAGATAAAATCACTGCAGTAGTTCTATCCCATACACTGAATTGTCCCGAGTGTGTTAGATAGAACTAGAGTACTGGTGATCGCTGGTCAGCGCGGACTCTGTGTTTCCATGTTGTGTCTCCAAACTAAACTAAGCTAAATCGTTTCAAAAACATAATTCGATCCATCCATCTCGTGATCATTTCATGAAACAACGAACTCTGACTACAGCAGTTTTGGTCTGCTATAACCAAAATCAGATACAAAGGTCTGTTAAAATGAGGGTTTACTGTAAACTATTATTTATTTATGACTTCTCAACAAGAGGGAGATCAATAAACATCACCATCCCTAGATCTTTTCCATTACAATAACTATATTGTCTCGTGAAAGGGTTAGATGGGAGATAGCAAAAAGATAAAGAAAGGAAATTAAGAAAATTCAAAAGGAAAAGTAAGGGAAGCACATGGGCTGTGTAATTGACAGTCCAGGAGTGCAGGTGAGTCGGGGCAGCCAAAAGATGCGGTGGCGCAAGAGTGCAGAGGTGGTGTTGGAGCACAGAGGGGCTAAGAGACGACAAAGAGGTACACAAACAGCGAAAGGGAGAGAAAAGACGAGGAGGAAAGGAAAGCGCAAAAATCGCAAAAGGAAAGAATGAGTGCACACCAGAAAGGGAAAAGGGGGAAGGAAAATCTGCTCAATTTCTTTCACTTATGTGAGAGGTGTATAATTTTAAATGGCAAGTAACTTGCTATTATTTTGCAACATTATTTTACAATTTCATGGAAAATGTAAAAGCCCTTAATTTGTTGGAACTTTTACACAAACAGATTGAATGCTAACGGGACCATGCTGAAGTACCATTGAACTATTGAAGACCTAGATATGGATAACCCCAGGAGCTGCAGCAAGGCAGTATAATCACCAGCAAGGCGACTAAGGCAATAGTGTAAATACATTTCAGTTCAAATTAAATAGCACAATGAGCATAAGGTTTTGAGCTAGAATCTAACTGACCAGTGTGTTGCACATAATAGGTTACCAATATGACCATCCACAATGTTAAAATCTTATAAATGAACGCCCAAGGGAGATGTGATCTACACATGCCTGCAACCCACAGGAGTGCAAATTCATTATGGCAAAGTAGCAGGAAATTCTAACCCCAGACGTTAGCTGGCCAATTAAAAGCTCCAAAGTTCCCCTTCCAAGTTCCAAACAGACCATTATTTAACATTTTAGATAGCGAATGTCACCCCTTTCCTGATTTTAATTTTGCTCGTATCATTGACAAAATAGAGGATCTAGTGGGAGAGAGGAACTGAAGGGAATCCACATTAGTCAGGAAATGGTGTTAGGTAAATTGTTGGGACTGAAGGCAGATAAATCTCCAGGGCATGATGGTCTGGATGCAAGGAGGTGGACGCATTGGTGATCGTTTTCCAATGTTCTCTCAACTCTGGATCTGTTCCTGTGGACTGGAGAGTAGCCAATGTAACTCCACTTTTTAAAAAAGGAGAGAGAAAACAGGGAATTATAGACCAGTTAGCCTTGCATCAGTAGTGGGGAAGATGCTTAAGTCGATTGTTAAAAGATGTTATAGCAATGCATTTGGAAAGCAGTGACAGGATCGGTCAAAGTCAGCATGAATTTATGGAGGAGATATCATGCTTAACTAATCTTCTGGAATTTTCTGAGGATGTAACAAGTAGAATGGATAAGGGCGAGCCAGTGGATGTGGTATATCTGGACTTTCAAAAAGCCTTTGACAACGCCTCGCACAATAGATTAGTGCGCAAAATTAGAGCACATGGTATTGGGGGTAGGGTATTAGAGTATTGACATGGATAGAGAACTGGTTGGCAGACAAGAAGCAAAGAGTAAAAATTAACGGGTCCTTTTCAGAATGGCAGGCAGTGACTAGTGGGATGCCGCAAGGCTCAGTGCTGGGACCCCAGTTATTTGCAATAGATATTAATGATTTACACAAGGGAATTAAATGTGACATCTCAAGTTTGCGGATGACACAAAGCTGGGTGGCAGTGCGAGCTGCGATGAGGATGCTATGAGGCTGCAGGGTGACTTGGATAGCTTGGGCGAGTGGATGCAGTATAATGTGGAGAAATTAGGTTATCCACTTCGGTGGCAAGAACAGGAAGGCAGATTATCTGAATGGTGTCAGATTAGGAAAAGGGGAGGTGCAACGAGCCCTGGGTGTGCTTGTACATTAGTCCCTGAAAGTAAGCACGTAGGTACGTCAGGCAGTGAAGAAAGTTAATGGCATGTTGGCCTTCATTGCGAGATAATTTGAGTTTAGAAGCAAGGAGGTCCTACTGCAGTTGTACAGGGCCCTGGTGAGACCACACTTGGAGCATTGTGTGCAATTTTGGTCTCCTAATTGGAGGAAGGACATTATTGCTATTGAGGGAGTGCAGCGTAGGTTCACCAGGTTATTTCCTGGGATGGCGGGACTGACATATGATGAAAGAATGGGTCAACTGGGCTTGTATTCACTGAAATTTAGAAGGATGAGAGGAAATCTTACAGAAACATTAAATTCTTAAAGGATTGGACAGGTTAGATGCACGAAAAATGTTCCCGATGTTGGGGGAGTCCAGAACCAGGGGTCACAGTTTAAGACTTAAGAATTTAGGACTGAGATGAGGAAAAACTTCACCCAGAGAGTTGTGAATCTGTGGAATTCTCTGCTACAGAAGGCAGTGGAGGCCAATTCACTGGATGTTTTCAAGAGAGTTAGATTTAGCTCTAAGGGCTAAAGGAATCAAGGGATATGGCGAAAAAGCAGGAAAGGGATACTGATTTTAGATGATCAGCCATGATCATATTGAATGGCGGTGCTGGCTCGAAAGGCCGAATGGCCTACTTCTGCAACTATGTTTCTATAGTCTCCAAACACATCAGCAGTAAAATTAAAAATACACCCCTAACAAGTAGGTTTGGAGCAAGTCGCCAGTTGTTTGAAATTGACATTTCTATGGTTAAAATACAAATACTGTCTAATACATTAGCCCACTGAAGTGCAGAGTCAACTTTCTCAAAGCTGATAATGCAGTTACCTCTGCCTCAAGTCACAAACCTAGATCTTTAATGTTTGCTTTTATTTAGTTACATCATAACCATCATGGACATCTCTCAGGTGTCTCTGCTGAAGTGCAGCCTATTCCCATTTGACTATTAAACTAATTTTGCTTTTGTACAATACCATACCCAAGGATAACGAATATCATTTCAGTCACATCTAATTACGGGATTCTTGGTGAAAAATTCATTCTGACCATTTAACGATGGCATTATCCAGACTAAAAAAGATCTGTTTAGCCTGCACTCTAATAAGAGAGAGATAGACCATCCACATGGGAATGGAGAAATTTATCTTTTATCGTTGCATGAACCTTAGTAGCTTATTATTAGCAAAATTTGTAAAGGCCTCTGTACAGCAAAAGGGAAAAGGCACTCATTTTAAAACTTTTATAATATAATAGCTGCCTGAATTCAAAGTGAAATCTAATCTCCAGAGTTATAACCAGAACATTTCTATGAGAGGACAAATTCCTCTAATTTCTGATTTCCACAGACAATAGTATGAGCCCATATAAAACACTGAAGAGTAACAGCTGCATTAACCAAGTCAAACCAAATAAGCACTCTGATATCAAATGGGATTCTACCTTGCTGTTCTGTAACAATCGAGTGAGATGTTCAAAGCAGTTGCTATTCAGGAAGATTGCCTGAAGGACAGGTCTGTCAGAGCAATTTAACATCTCTGGAATAGTGCCTGCGGAGAGAAAATTCAACAATTCATTGTTCATTACATAGAGATTCAATGAAAGGTTGGCTTTACAGTCCTTGTTATTCCTTTTTCCACAAGACCAATGTAACTCAGAATATACAAGTGGAACATTTAGATCATCCCCAACAATGCTTTTCACCTACTTTCTCTGCATAATCTAAAGATCATCCACACTTCTGCTGCCAGTATTTAAACTTGTATCAAATCCTTGTCACCATCTTCAACATGTTTCAATAACTTACAACAGGCACCCTGTCCAGCAATGAAAATATATTACAATTTTCATCTTGTTCAAATTCCTCCATCCCCTCTCCCAATCTCTGTGGTCTACTCCACTGAACCATTCAATGCTCTACTGTTGGTGGCCAAGTCTTTCATTGCCTAATTCCCACATACTGAAATTCCCCCCTTAAACCTTTCTATCTTAGTCAGAATGGTTCTTAAAACCTACTACTTTGACTATCTTTTACCAAGTTAAGGGCACTATGTGAAGATAAATGTTGTCATAACATGAATTAGGATATTTATTTATTGTGCATTTATTCATTTAAAAAAAAATCAGGACCCCTAGCTATAAGTGAAAGACATTCAGAGCAGGCAATCTACTCACTCAGCATTTGTATTTGTAGTGCAATGAAACTGCTCTCCCAGTTCCGAGATTTGCAATTGACCAGCAATGCAACATGATCAGAATTGAGCAGCTTGAAGTAATTCTCAAGGATTGTGCCGATCTCCACCTGCCTTTGATCAGAGCTGCTGGTAAGCAGTATGTGAATCACCTCAGTCAGGCACTTCAGGGTCAGCTCCAATTTATGGCTTACATCCTCTGGGTCCTTATCATCCACCAAATCACAATCTGCCAGCACCCTCATCAATACTTCCATTGTAGCTGGTGAGATTGCCTGGAGTGCATTGCGCTGAAATAATAATGATATAATTCTTGGTTATTGATTAGTACGAGTGTCAAGGGTTATGGGGAGAAGGCAGGGGTTAGGAGTTTGAGATAGATCAGCCATGATTGAATGGTGGAGTAGACTTGATGGGCCGAATGGCCTAATTCTGCTGCTATCACTTCTGCCATGATAATTTTTCATAAATCAATGAATTTTGCAGCGTTACTACATTGATACCCATTGGAAACAAAATTCAGTGGGAGAAAACAATAGATCTACCATTCCACTTGTGGATGTTTGGGAGGTAGTAGAAATGGGCTACATGGTGATGGGGTTAATGAGGCTGCGGGGGGCGGGGGGGGTGGTGTTATTTCGAGAAAGTGAAATCACTGATGTCTAGGAGGCAAAAGCTTGGTCTTCAGTGGTGAGATGATGTCAATGATGTCAAAAATAAGCCATAGACTTTATGGATCATATCTACCATCTCAGCTAAACTCTTACCAGCTTGTTTATCCTTGGTAGACAACTTGATAAGATTCACAGGGACCCTGCTTTCAATTGACAAGGAAAGTGTCATCAAAGTCGTCTCTTCAATTCTGTTCACTGGATCAGCTGGTCCACAGGTGCCCTACTTCTTAACCTCCCTACATCTATTGATTACAAACTGCCAATGCAACACTTGCACTCCACTCAGTCAAGACCAGCACCAATACTGCCATTACACCAGGAGTTTGGTGAACTAACCTCTGCCTCACAGAAGTTAGCATCAATTCTGATGCACCTAAATCCTATATCTATTTCAATCAATACCTATATATCTTCCAAAAAGGTTTTTCAAAAAACTGGACTCAGACATTACAAATTTTATATGGGACTATAAATCCAACAGAATACAAAGAACACACCTTAGTAAACCCAAAGAGCTGGGTGGTCTAGCACTCCCTAACTTTATGTACTATAATTGGGCAGTAAATATTAAAAATATGATTCACCTGCTGGACAATTCTGTCCAGCAGGTGGACTGGATTGTAATGGAGAGAGAGGACTGCTCTCCGTGTAATATAGGAGCGACTCTCCTTTCACCAATAAATCTGAATAACAAAAATGACAATAGAAATCCAATTATACATAGCGCAATTAGAACTTGGAAACAAATAAAACAGAATCTAAAATTAAGAAATCTATCTCTTTTAATGCCAATAGTCAATAATCTGTCGTTTAAACCATCTACTATAGATAAATCATTTACACAATGGGAAAGAATAGGAATCAAAACGCTCGGAGACTTGTATGAATTCGGAAAATTATTATAATTTCAACAATTACAACTGAAATATAATTTGAGAAATAATCAATATTTTAAAATTCTTCAATTGTGTGACTATCTGAAACAATACACAAAAGACTATCATAACATGCCTCCAGACTTACTGGACAAAGCAATGAAGACAAAGGCCGAATCAGCAAACCTAATATCATACTTATACAACACTGTTTTAAATATAGAAATACCTACAACTGATGGTATTAGAAGAGACTGGGAACAAGAACTAGCTATAAAAATTTCAAAAGAGAGCTGGGATAAACACTTACTATATGTGCATAAATGCTCGATCAACGTACGACATACTCTAATTCAATTCAAAACATTACATAGACTATACTATTCAAAAACAAAAATAAATAAACTTTTCCCTAACGTCTCACCCATTTGTGATAAATGTAAGTCTCATGAAGCTACCATAGCGCACTCTTTTGTTTTTTGTATAAAAATCCAAAAATTCTGGAACGAAATATTTGAAATCTTCACAAAACTATTTAAAATAAAACTCATACCAAAAGCAGAATGGATTATTTTTGGAATAACGGAAGGTAGCCCTGAACTAAACGTGTTTCAAAAGAATTTACTTAATTACGGGCTAATAATGGGGAAAAAAGCTTATACTCAAATTCTGGAAAAATGCTCCTATACCAACAATAAAAATGTGGATTTCAAACATGTTCGAAACATTACATCTGGAAGAGATGAGACTCCTCCTAGCAGGCAAAGCAGACCACTTCCAAAAGACGTGGTCTGCATTTATGGACTTATTACAAGCATAAGGTGCATTAGTAATTTAAAAAATAAATGGTGCCAGGATCTGGTAACGGGGGGTGAAAAATACGGTTGGTATATCCCTTTTTGCAGAGTTTTTTTTTATAATAGAGCGATTGTTACTCTTTCTTTCTTTCTTTTCTAGGGTCTATTTCTTAACTTTCTTCTCTAACTCCTTTTCTAATGGGCTTTCTTTTCCCAACACTTTCCTGCACCTTCACGACTCTTTCTCACTTTCCTTCTTTTATTTCTATCTTTTTTAAAGTTAAAAAAATGAAGGGGTACAACAAATGTAATGAGATATATCTGGTGTGTATTACTGCAACTTATTGTACTTCTAATAAAAATAAAATAAAAAAAATAAAAAAAAATTAAAAAAATTCTGATGCACCTCTTCTTACCTCTCTCTCTCGACCATGATCCCACCATTAAATATCATGGTATTGTCTCTTAGACATCAGTGAACTCTATCTCAGGAGCTCATCCCTCCACTAACACCAAAAACAACCCACTTCTATGTCCTTCCCATGATCAGGACTGTTATGGTAGACCCATAATTTCAACCAAGGTTGATGAGGCCAAGGCCATAGATGCTGACTATATGGAATTCAGCAAGGCCTTTGATAATGTGTAAGAAGCAACTGCAGATGCTAGTTTAAACCGAAGATAGACACAAAAAGCTGGAGTAACTCAGCAGGACAGGCAGCATCTCTGGAGAGAAGGAATGCATGAGGTTTTGGGTCGAGACTCTTCTTCAGACTGGTTAGGGATAAGGGAGACAAGAGATATAGCCTCCTCCTTGGCCAGAGTGAGTCCCACCACAAATTGGAGGAGGAGCAGCACCTCATATTTTGCTTGGGTAGTTTACACCCCAGCGGTATGAATATTGACCTCCAATTGCAGGTAGTCCTTGCTTTCTCCCTCCTTCCCTCCCCTTCCCAGCTCTCCCACAGCCTACTATCTCCTCCGCCTCTTCCTTCCTTTTTCCCGCCCCCCGACATCTGTCTGAAGAAGGGTCTCGACTCAAAACGTCGCCTATTCCTTCGCTTCATAGATGCTGCCTCATTCGCTGAGTTTCTCCATCATTTTTGTCTACTTTCCAAGAGATATAGATGGTGATGTGGAGAGATAAAGTCCTGGGGTGGCAGGAAAAGGGGAAATGCAACGAGACCTGGGTGTCATGGTACACCAATCATTGAAAGTAGGCATGCAGGTGCAGCAGGCAGTGAAGAAAGCGAATGGTATGTTAGCATTCATAGCAAAAGGATTTGAGTATAAGAGCAGGGAGGTTCTACTGCAGTTATACAGGGTCTTGGTGAGACCACACCTGGAGTATTGCGTACAGTTTTGGTCTCCTAATCTGAGAAAAAACATTCTTGCCATAGAGGGAGTGCAGAGAAGGTTCACCAGACTGATTCCTGGGATGGCAGGACTTTCATATGCAGAAAGACTGGATAGACTCGGCTTGTACTCGCTAGAATTTAGAAGATTGAGGGGGGATCTTATAGAAACTTATAAAATTCTTAAGAGGTTGGACAGGCTAGATGCAGGAAGATTATTCCCGATGTTGGGGAGGTCACGAACAAGGGGTCACAGTTTAAGGATAAAGGGGAAGTCTTTTAGTACCGAGATGAGAAAATCATTTTTTACACAGAGAGTGGTGAATCTGTGGAATTCTCTGCCACAGAAGGTAGTTGAGGCCAGTTCATTGGCAATATTTAAGAGGGAGTTAGATGTGGCCCTTATGGCTAAAGGGATCAGGAGGTATGGAGAGAAGGCAGGTATAGGATACTGAGTTGGATGTTCAGCCATGATCATATTGACTGGCGGTGCAGGCTCGAAAGGCCGAATGGCCTAATCCTGCACCTATTTTCTATGTTTCTATGTTTCCATAAAGAATAATGAATTAAAGATATGCAAAATGTAACGCTGATAAAGGAAACAGGCCATTGTAAGTTGTTTGTAGGGTGAAAATGAGAAGCTAGTATGACTTGGGTGGGGGAGGGATAGAGAGAGGGGGATTATGATCCTTAAGGGTGCTGGAAGCCAGATCATGAAGTGTACTTAAGATGGAGACAGATAAATACTTAAAAGATTCAGGAACTGAGGGTGATGGGGAACTGGCAGAGAAGAGGAGTTGAGACAAATGGAATCAGCCATAGTTATTTTGAATGATAGGGCAGTTTTAAGGGGCCTAATGGCCTACTCCAGTTCCTTTTTCGTGTGTTTCCATGTCTGATAAAAACTTTATTAGTCTGACGTATTCACTGACTTGCTAACTTAACCTGCTGAGCTTTATCAGCATTTTTGTTAACTCATGTTTCTAGCATATATTTTGCATTTCCCTCTAATTTAAGTTATTAATGTTCAATAGTAAAACAACTTAATTGTGCAGTTCTCACCTGTCCACCTGCAACAATGGCACCAAAAAGATGAAGAAGACAACATTTCAGATTCTCCTTCAGATGCTCACTCTCTTGAAAACATTCTGAGAAAGATAAAGCAAACTGATCAATTAAATGGCGAAATCAGGCACAAGATATCCAACTGAAAGAGAATGCAAACTACTGGAGCATAGGCCGCAGTGCGGTTTTGAAAGTGGGGGGGCTGAGCGATCACTGATAACCGGCCTCGGGGGTACCCGGCGAGGGAGTGGAGCTATGGATGGTGTCGAAGGTGGGGGGCAACCCCCCCCTCCCACGGTAGGGACTTTGCTGTATTCCAATCATGTTTTAGTGCATTGTATGATTTCAATGTTTTTTGTTTGGTGTATTTTTAAAATAACGTAGGGCCTATGTGAGATGCTATCCAAACAGATCAGACAATATACTGCACATAAATATAATTAACTTAACCTCAAGCATAATAGAACACAAGGGAAGATACTGAGTGCAGAACATCTAAACATAACTAAAGCTCTGATCTTGTGATCTTCTGGTTTGCGTAGTTTTTCTATTTACGCAAAAACGATACACGATAGCACTGCGATTTTTTTGTCAGCTCACTCACCGTTTCCTGTGCTGCGAGTGCACCATTTCATTCCGATCGGTGGTATAATGTAAAAGTCAGCGAGGTTTAAAAATCGTAAAAAGCGCGCGCGCACAGATCTATCTCCTCTCCTGCCAGTCAGCGCCTCGCGAATTGGTCTCTTCTCCTGTCACGCCGCGCGACTGTCCCTCCTTCCTGCGCCATTGCATCTTTACTGGAGCTGAGGGAGGCCGGCGGAGGTCTCCAACCGGACACAATTTCGGAGGGACAGGCGCGGCGACGTCGCCAAACGGAAAGCAGTGAATCAGAACCCGACGGAGGAGAGCGTCCAGCACCCGCTGCAAATCCCAAATGCACCGCCATCACAACGCCCCGCAGCTCCAGCCCCATCCCCTCTGGCCCCCCTCGCTGGCTCCTGCCCCCTCCCCCGATGAGGGCGCCGATGGCTGATGCTCCTCCAGGGCACGGGGAGCGGCAACCTCGAGATCCTGGGGAGGGAGAGTGAGGGAGGAGAGGGGATAGAGGGAGAGAAGGGTAGAGGAGTTATGGAGGGAGGGAAGGTAGGGGAAAGGAGAGGTGAGGGAGGGATGGGGAAGGGTAGGAGGAGAGGGAAAAGAAGAGGGAGGAGGTGAGGAGGGATAGTGGGCGAGGAGGGAGAAAAGAAGGAGAGGAGGGGGGAATAGAGGAGGGGGGAATGGGGGAGGTAGGGAGTGGGGAATAGAGGGAGAGGAGGGTAGTGGGGGAGGTGAGGAGGGATATATAGGGTTGGATAGGGGAGTGGGAGTGGGGGACCTGAGGAAAGCCTCCTGCGTGACTAGGGACCCCTGTGCAGTTGGGGGCTATGGGTGAGTGGTGGAACATTGCGTTGGGGGACCAAGCCTCCTGCGTGACAGGGACCCAACTTAATCTAGTAGAATCATACAGTTGGAGACAGGCTCTTCGGCCCAACACCCACGCCAACCAACTTGCCCCATCTACACTAGTCCTACCTGACTGTATTTTGCCCACATCTCTAGAAACCTTTCCTATTCCATTTACCTGACCAAATATTTCTTAAATGTTATGATAGTATCTGCCTCAACTACCTTCTCTGGCAGCTCGTTCTACATATCATCTATAAAGAATGTAAAATGGTTGCCCTCAGGTTCTTATTAAAAAATTCCCCCCTCACCTTAAACTTATGCCCTCTGGTTCTAGATTTCCCCCATTCTGGGTAAAATACAGAGTAAAGTTAACAATCAGTTCCTTGGTTTCATTGACATTGAACAAGATTATTGTTCTGGCACCATTCAATCAGAGGATCAATCTCCCTCCTATACTCTGACTCATCAATATCGTAATTTGTCCAACATAGGCTGTGGGCCGAGGAGCTTTATTCCAGTGTTTCGTGACCCAAGTCACAGAACTACATGAAATTTTCACATATTGTGTAAAAATATTATATAAATCACCCCTGAAACTAGTCATAAACAAGACTTGCACATTTTTATTAAATTAGAGAAAACCCGGAAAAATCTTGGGTATTTTTCGTCCAATCAAAGCATGTTTAACATTGAGTTGTATACCACTTTGTTTCAGGCTAGCTAGGCAGGGAGCACACAACATTGGTGAGAGGACTTCACTGATGCCTGTTTTACTGGAGATTCCGATGAAGGTTCTTTTTAGTTCTGTGGAATACATGTTGTAGAAACTTGCAGCAGGGCAATGCAATTTAGTGAGAAAAGTATTAAGTCTGAAGAATGTGCAGCTAAGTGGATAGAAGTGGAAGAAAGTCTTGAAAGCAAAGTCCCTGCTGAGATGCTGCAACACAAAGTTGTGAAACCAGTGAAACTTTGTGAATCAACTCAAACTGAAAGGTAAGATCTAAAGTCTGAATTTATGAAAATTAATCTGTATGGACTTTAATTAACGTAATTGCACCCTTTTATAATGTGAAAAAATGAAATTTGGAGGTTGTACATTCACTCATCATTCATTCACTCACTCATCGTCGTTCATTCATTCATTCACTCATACATTCATCCATTCACTCATTCATTCATTCATCATCCATTCATTCATTCATTCATTTATCCAATCATTCACTCACTCATTCATGAAGTTGAGGGTCTAAACTATGTGTATCCATAACAAGGTAAATTAAACATTTTCACTAATGCCAGCTTGTTGTAGTCAAATAAGTCTTTAACATCTAATCTCGGAGCTGCCTGCGATAACTTACCGGGAAAAAGTGCTCCGATCGCGGGGCCTATGTACTTAACATAGTGAAGCCGCGGTCACAATTAAGAAGCAGCTAATTCGCAAACGCGGAGCCACGGATCATCTCCGCGGGCGGGGGGGGGGGGGGGGGGGGTTGTTGTTTGGTCCCCCCGGGGGGGGGGGGGGGGGGGGGGGGGAGGAGGCTGTACATAGTGTCGTCAGTAGCGGCTGTTTCCAGGCCCCGACCATGGGAGAAAAAGGGAGGAATATTCATTGCACTTTATAGGCTGCCATTGGAGTGAGAAATGGTAAGAAATGGCTGATGTTTATGTAGAAATGAATAGGTGTATGTGAACTTGAACTAATTTATCTATGGTAGTAACAGTGTTATTTTCATTAACATTAAGAAGAGGTTGAAATGTTATGAATTGAAGTCCATGCAGACTTAATGACTATGAGATGTTTTGTTTTGTAGCCTCTGCCTGACCCTCCACTTGAACTTGAACTTGAACTAACTTATCAATGGACTTCTCAAAACTTATCAAAAGACTTGGAATCTGATGAAGAATATTCAGATGACGATTAGATGTAATGTAAACAAATAAACTGGGGAAATAAATGGTTATATAAAGTTTTATTTTAGTGTCGATCATTTCACTGTTTATTTGGTCAAATTATTTAAACAATGAGTGAATTACTTATGATAATGGCGTGCTGGTGAATGACAGTGCAACTGCCCACCCATCCACACATACATACACACATCCACACACACATCCATCCGTATGCACACTTCCATGCATGCACACACACACACTTACATGCACACATACTTCCGCACACACACATCCATCTGCATGCAGACATACATGTACACATCCATGCACACACATACATCCACACACATACATCCACACATACACGTTTGACAGGTATACACAGACACACACACACACACAAACTACAGATACTCAAACAACACAACACTTTTAGGGTTATTTTAGGTTAAAGGTAATAGCCCTCATTTGCAAAGGCACCATCGGGGGGTCTCTATCATATATATAGGCTCATTGTAGCTTAAAATGAATACTCATCGAGTAAACATCAGAGCATTCGATTCTTGGTCAGGATGTGACATTTACATCAGAAATAAGACAGGTCTTTTACAGGTCTGCCACCCAGCCTGGCACTGCCCCAGTCCCACTATGGCCATTACCCCCACTCTCCCCACTATGGCAGTCAGTGGGACTCAGTAAACGTAGGAACCCAGAGGATCTGTCCTGGCACTTTAATTAGGCAGGTTCATGAGCCCTTAAAACCTCAGACCTCTGCTGCAGTCTCATTACATCTCCTATTAAAGCGACTGGAAGATGCCTTGCAGGACTGTCCCCCAGCCTGGGACTGTCCCCCAGCCTGGAACTGCCCCAGTCCCACTATGGCCATGACCCCCACTCTGCACACTAGCAGTCAGTGGGGTTCAGTAAAGGGAGGAACCCACAAGAACTGCCCTCACTCATTAATTAGGCTGGTTCAGGAGCAAAACACTCACAATTATATTCATCATATTATTTTTATATAATACAATTATGATCACAGTCATATTTACAAGTCATAGGTATAGGTATAATAATATATAGTTTAAATGGACTGCAACTCGGAAATAGGCTACCCATGGTGTAATATGGGCATTGGCCACTAGATGGCGCGATTTCATTTTCTAATTAGCTTAATTAATTAATGTGCAAAGTTTGGCATTGATGAGTTATGACTTCCTTCTCAATTATATTTCATCTAAATCTGTGGAAAATGTCATGTAGTTTGGCGACTTGGGTCACGAAAACTGATTTTTAGACACATTTTTGATGCTCGGCCCACAGCCTAACAACGGTGGTGTCATAACAGTTCCAGAGCATAACAGTTCCAGAGAAAAAGTCCACTGTCCGTAATTAGGTAGTTTGGAAAAACAGGACTGCACCCGAGGACCGTTTCAAAGTCTGTTTGTCATCTACATCAATGTTTTGTATGAGAACATACAGGGCAAGATTAGCAAGTTTGCTGATGATACAAAAGTTAGTGGTTTTGCAGATAGTGAAGATGGTTGTGAATGATTGCAGCAGGATCTGGATCGATTGGCCAGGTGGGTGGAGGAATGGTTGATGGAATTCAACACTCTGGGTAGTGTTGTAGAGCAGAGGGATCTAGGAGTACAAGTGCATGATTCCATGAAGGTCGAGTCTTAGGTAGATAAGGTGGTCAAAAAGGCTTTTGGTACTTTGGCCTTCATCAGTCAGAGTATTGAGTATGGATGTTGGGAGGTCATGTTGCAGTTGTACGAGACGTTGGTGAGACCGCATTTAGAAAATTGTGTTCAGTTCTGGGCACCATGTTATAGGAAAGTTATTGTCAAGCTTGAAAGGGTTCAGAAATTATTTACGAGGATGTTGCCAGGACTAGAGGGTGTGAGCTACAGGGAGAGGTTGAATAGGCTGGGTCTCTATTCCATGAAGCGCACGAGAATGAGGGGAGATCTTATTCGTATACAAAATCATGAGAGGAATAGATTGGGTAAATGCAGAGTCTTCCGGTGGGGCGGCGCGACTCTGGTCAGCAGCGGCCTCTGCAGTCTGTCCGCGTTTTATTATTTTCTGTCTGTGTTTAAATGTAGTTTTTGTTATTTTTTGTTGGGGTGTGTGTGGGGGGTGGGGGTGGGGGTGGGGGTGGGGGGGGGGGGGGAGGGGGTAACTTTTTAAATCTGTCCCTACACGGGAGACCCGACCTTTTCTCGTCAGGTTTCCGTTGTCGTTGGGGCCGCAACAAGGAGCGGCCTCCAACAGGAAGAAGCCGGGGACTCTGATGCTACGACTCACCGTCGCCGTCGCGGGGCTGGCCGAGTCCGGAGCGGGTGGAGCGGTGGAGGAGCGCTGCTGCTGCTGCTGCTGCTGCTACCGGAGAGTCGGAGGCTCCAACGGCGGGTCCCTGGAGGGAGACCGCTTTTCAGGGCTCTCGCAACGGCGACTTCCCCCGCCCGAGTTGCGGAGTTGAAGAGCTCCTGGAGCGGGGCCTAACATCACTGCCCCGCGCGGCTTGGAATGGCCGCGGGACTCTGCGAGCGCACGCCGGGGGCTCTAACAGCAAGACCCGGTGTGCGACCTCGCACCACCCGGCGTGGCTTTAATGGCCGTGGGACAATCGCCATCGCCAGCCGGGGGCTTTGACTTTGACTCTGACATCGGGGGGGGGGGGGGGAGTGCAGTGGAGAGATAAGTTTATTAGGCCTTCCATCACAGCGATGTGATGGATGTTTATGTAAATTATGTTGTGTCTTGGGTCTATGTGTTTGTAATGTATGGCTGCAGAAACGGCATTTCGTTTGGACCTCAAGGGGTCCAAATGACAATTAAATGTATCTTGTAATCTTGTAATCTTTTGCCCAAAGTAGGGGAATCGAGGACCAGAGGACATAGGTTCAAGGTGAAGGGTAAAAGATTTAATAGGAATCCTAGGGGTAGCTTTTTCCACACAAAGGACGGTGGGTTTATGGAACAAGCTGCCAGAGGAGGTAGTTGAGGCAGGGACTATCCCAACATTTAAGAAACAGTTAGACTGATACATAGGACAGGTTGGATAGAACAGGTTTGGAGGGATACAGACCAAAAGCAGGTAGTGTAGCTGGAACATGTTGGCGGGTGTGGGCAAGTTGGGCCGAAGGGCCTGTTTTCCATGCTCTATCACTCTATGACTACATTTCACCTCCACCATGCATGAATGCTTCAAAATCAAGTGGTCGGGATTTATTGCCATTTACTCAAGCATGAGCAAGTTACATAGAAACATAAAAAATAGGTGCAGGAATAGGCCAATCGGCCCTTCGAGCCAGCACCGCCATTCAATATGATCATGGCTGATCATCTAAAATCAGTACCCCTTTCCTGTATTTTCCCCACCGCTTCTACCCAGTGCTTGGTACCTACTTCTAGCAGCCACTGGTTGTCCTCCAGGATGCACCGAGTCGCAACCATGCCGGTCACCAGGGCGCATTCGGCGCAGAGACTCTCACAGCAGCGGTGCAACGCTTCCTCCTTGCCTTTGGCCCAAGGCCCGGCCGCCTCCGACGGCCTGGGGCTCTTGTACTGAGGCTGCTCCATGCCCGAAGCTGCAGCGAGCGGCTCGCCAGCCCTGGCTCCCCGTCTGCATCAGCCCCCGCCGCTGCTTCTGCTTCCATCCCTCCCTCCGCCCTGGCTCCCTAACACCCACGACCAGGTTGCTCAGAGCACAGCAGCGCTTCGTCCAAAACCGGAGATAATAGTGTGGAAACAGTCCAAAGTCCTTCCAGGTAATTATCCAACTATCAAGAGTCAAGTGCGTTTAATTGTTAAATGTAGCGAAATGGAGCAATAAAAGTCTTGCCTGCAGCAGCATTACAGGGCTGTAAACACAGTACTCATATAATATGACATTAATATTGTTTGATTTTTGTGTGTATGTATGTCGTTACACTGCGTGCATTAACTACACATTATGAAACACGTGTAGCCGAAAAAGTGAGGGTGCTGCAGCCCCTTCGTGGGCCATATGGAGGAATTTGGGTCTGAACTCCAGTCTGAAGAAAGCTCCCAACCCAAAAAGTTGTCTGTCCATTTTCTTCCACAAATACTGCCTGACCTGCTGATTCCTCCAGAAGTTTATTTTTTTGCTACAGCACCTGGTGTCTCTTGTGACTGAGAGATAAAGTGACTTGCTAAAATCCAATACAAAGTTTATTTGCTGTAGATAAAACTGTAATGACAAATAATAAGTGGAATATGGACCTGGTAGTCACTCTTGTAAACTTTGGCAACATTGCACTTAATGAGTGTAACTGAAATTATCTACATATGTAATGAATCATCTTCAGTTATTCTAATGCATGAAAAATCCATGACTGGTTAATCTTTCAATTCCTTCGAAGATGCTCTCTGTACCTTAGAAAAATAAATTCAATACAACTCCTTTGTGTTTACACTTGTGCTCTCATCCAATTCTGTTTTTATTTCAATTTTCTTCCCGTGCTACTTTTTTCCATCTGATACAATTCCGTAGCTGTATCAACATCCTAATACTTCAATCATACCCATTTAGCATGGGAATGGACAGTGAATGTCTGTGAACTATTTTTACACAGGAAAGGGTAGCAAAGTAAGCTGATCCCCAGAATCAACATCAGTTTCAGCAAAACCAAATAGCAAAGTAAGAATTTAATTGTCCTATCTGGGACACATGACCATAAACTCTCTTGAATCTTGAATCTAGCCCTCGGGGGAGATTCCCAGCCCAACATCAGAATCCATATTGTTGGTCACATAGAACAACTTTTTCAAATGCACATTGGCATCACCCCCAAACTATTTCTCCATTACATCTTAAGAGAGAGTTAGGTAGAGCTCTTGGGGCTAGTGGAGTCAAGGGATACGGGGAGAAGGCAGGCACGGGTTATTGATAGGGGATGATCAGCCATGATCACAATGAATGGCGGTGCTGGCTCGTAGGGCCGAATGGCCTCCTCCTGCACCTATTTTCTATGTTTCTATGTTACATCGACGACTGTATCGGGGCTGCCTCTTGCACCTGAGCACAACTCATTGAGTTCATTAACTTTACCACTAACTTCCACCCTGCCCTCAAATTCACATGGACTATCTCAGTCACCTCTCTCTCCTTGATCTCTTCATCACCTTCACAAGGAACAGACTATCGATTGACGTCTACTTCAAACCCACCGACTCTCACGGTTATCTGGACTAGACCTCCTCCCGCCCTGCCTCTTGCAAAGATGGTATCCCCAATCTCAATTTCTCCGTTTCTGTCACATCTGCTCCTAAGATCAGGCTTTCCATTCCAGGAATTCCGAGTAGTCCTCTTTTTGTAAACATGGTTTCCCCTCTGCTGTCATGCATGGATCCCTCACCCACATTTCCTGTGTCCCTTAAGATCTGCACTCACTCTCCCTCCAGATGGAAAAGGATTAAGTTCCCCAAACCTCGCCTTTTCCTCCATCTCGAGTCGGACAAATCATTCTCCGACATTTCCGTCACCTCCAACGCGATCCCACTACGAGTCACATCTTCCCATCCACACCCCTTTCCATCTTGTGCAGAGGTTTCTCCTTCCGCAACTCCTTGTTTCACTCATCCCTTTCAACCCAAACCCTCTCCCATGTACTTTCCCCTGCAACTGCAGAAGATGCAACATTTGTTCTTATACCTCCTCCCTCACCTCCATCCAGGAACCCCAACTGTCCTTCCAGGTGAGAGGTTCACTTGCACCTTCTCTAACCTCATCTACTGCATTTGGTTTTCCTGATGTGGCCTCCTGCACATTGGCAAGGCTAAGATTTGACTCAGTTGGCCAAGGCCTCCTGGATCTCCCATTTGCTAACCATTGCAACTCCTCTGCCCTTTCTGATCTTTCTGTTCTGGGCCTCCCCCATTGTCAGAGTGAGGCCACACACAAACTAGAAGAACAGCACTGTGATCAGGGGATGCAGAGGATCAACTCTGTGACTGCTTGGTGGCGGTAGACTTGGCGACGTTCAAGGACTCAAGACTGCGAAGTGCAGGACATTTTAGATCGACTACATAAAAATAGTCTGGTGCGATTCCGGATGCTTTGGGGGAGGATTAAAATGCATGTTTGTATTGTTTGTCAGAGAGGAATTTGCTCGGACTGCTAGCTGATGAAGAATCTGAGCGTCTGCGCTAGACTCTTCTGGTTAAAAACACGCCCAGACTACATAAATAACTCCACCCACATTAACACAAGCAGATAACGATTAACGGTAACTAGACATGTGGCTATAATAAACTTACTTAAGCTAAATGGCTCCTACATTTCTTAAATGATGTTCCAAACAGTTGATTTTGGAAAGCCTAAGGTTTGGCTGCAGAATAAAAAGTTGTAATCTTGTTTCTCAGTCTCATAATGGCTTCTTTGACTTTCATTGGAACAATTTTGGTCCTCATGTTGATAAACAACAATAAAAGTTTCCAAAGGTGATGGAAAGACTGGAGGAAAGACTAGGTGCTGAGAGCTCACTTATACCTGCATTAAGGAGGCATTTAAATACACCTGAGCAATTACAAACACCTGTGAAGCCATGTGTTCCAAACATTACGGTGCCCTGAAATGGGGGACTATGTATAAACACAGCTGTAATTTCTACAGGGTGAAACCAAAGTGTATGAAAATACCCTTTAATAAAATCTGACAATGTGCACTTTAACCACATGTGATTTTTTTTTCTATTACAAATCTCAAATTGTGCAGAACCGAGGCAAATAAATAAATGATGGGTCTTTGTCCCAAACATAATGGAGGGCACTGTAGCAACCCTCCCTGAATGGAAATATATTGTATCACAATTATTCCATTGTTGCTGTGTTTAAATCCTGGAGCTCCTTGCCCAATTGCATCATAGGAGTATTTGCTTTCAGAGAAATGCAACAGTTTAAGGCAGCAACTCACTTTTCAAAGGCAATTCAGGATGTTCAATAAATGTGGTCCTCACCAGCAATGCCCAGATCCCCCAAAATTAATAAATATAATTCAGGGTGCCACTTAGCAGGGTGGTAATGACAAACCGACAACAGTAACAGATTTCAATCTTGGACAATGATTCCCATCCACAAAATGTATTGGAAATGAATTTTTCATATTGTATGTTGATATGTTGTAATGTTTGTACATAACAGAACAACTGGAGCTGTGAACAGTTTCAAGGCAGGTCCATTGATTGATACATGACAATTGTTACTGAGATCAGGGAGTCCTTCTCAAGGGAGAATTTGCAATACAGTTTAAAAAAAAAGCAACTGACGTATTCCTGATACAACTTTAGAGCTGCACAGTAACAGCTGTTTTAAGATTAACTGGAGTAATTTTGGAATTCTGCTTCTTATACCCACGAGTCATACTGGTTTGATAAAACATAGCAGATAAACAAGTCTATTATTCACTATCCATCATTCCAGATTACATCATCGAGGAACACAGTGCATTTTAATTAGGTTCAGCTTGCAGTGAGTCATCCTAAATACCCAAAATGGTAACAGTGCCATGTGGAGTGACAACAGTGTGGAACGTTGCTCTGTTTATTAGGCTGCTTCAATCATTTCTTTTCCAGGAAACTGCTCTGATGCAGACTGTAGCAGATGTAATGGGGATACTGCTAAACCAGACAGAATGGAAATAATTGGATAGTTCCTGCTGGTCAGGCTTTGTGGCCAAAACGTCACTTTGTAATTGATCATTTTTACAAACATGATTTCTATTTAACCACTCCAATTTAACAATTTACTGCATGTTTTCTCCTCTGCTGTTCAGACTATATTTTCTACATAAACGTTTAATATGAGTCACATGCCACACCTGTAACTCACTGGCTGACAGTGTTGTCAATAAATAGTCTGAACAAGTAGTTTCATTCTTATGCAAACATTTGAATAGACTCTGATTTGATCATAGTATATACAAAACAGCCTGTGAAATTTTCCAATTCTATTTGACGCAGCTTTATATTTCCATAAGTAACATCTCTTTTAGAATCAGCTCTAATACTATGAAATGGACGAAGGACCGATGGTGCCTCTTCCAAAGCAATGAAGCAAAGAGCACATATTAAGGCTGGAGGGAAAATAGAAAGAACTAGACTAGTAGCACCAATTGTTCTTATTACTGGCCTTTGTTCTAACCAACTGCTTGTCAAAAAATCCCCCTTCCCTGTGTCGACCTATTACTTGCCACACTTTTCCCTTTCTCCTCTCCTCCTACAATTAATCTGAAGAAAGGTCTTGACCTGAAACGTCACCCATCTAGTGAAGCTGCCAAACCTGCTGAGATACTCTAGCACTTTGTGTCCTCTTGTGTATTAACCAACATCTTTGGTTCTTTGTTTCAACAATTTACGATAAACAGCCTCTCCAGTTATTTTTGTTGTCTGTACGCACATGACTGTGTGGCCAGGTTCAGCTCAAACTCCATCATCAAGTTTGCTGATGACACAGTGGTGGTGGGCCTGATCTCTGATAACGATGAGAAAGCCTACCTGGAGGAGGTGGCTGACCTGGCACTCTGGTGTCAGAACAGCCTCCTCTTGAATGTCACTAAAACTAAGGAGCTGACTGTGGACTTTAGATGGGCACAACAACCGAGGACGTACACGCCACTGGGGATAAATGGGACTACTGTGGATACCGTGAGCAGCTTTAAATACCTGAGAGTCCACATCACAGAGGATCTGACATGGACAACACACACTGCCACACTGGTGAGAAAGGCAAGGCAGTGCCTTTACCACCTCAAGCAGCTGAGGAAATTCAGAGTCTCTCTGAGGATCCTTCAATCCTTCTACTCTGGTGCTGTAGAAAGTATCCTGACCGGAAACATTTCTATCTGGTTTGGCTACAGCTCTGCCCAGGACAGGAAGGCTCTGCAGAGAGTAGTGCGTTCGGCCAAACGCACCACGAGAACTACTCCCCCCGCCTGCAGGACCTAAACACCAGGAGGTGCAGATCCAGAGCCAGCAAGATCATGAAGGATCCCTGCCACTCCAGCAACGGACTGTTCCAGCTGCTACGGTCAGGCAAGTGCCTCCGCCGTCACGCTGCGAAAACAGAGAGGATGAGACTGAGTTTCTTTCCACAGGCCATCAGGACTGTAAACTCAGATCTCACCAGGCCGTAAATACTGTTGTGTCCTCTTTTTTAAATGTAAATACTGGTTCTGTTCTGTTGTTTTGCACAATCCCGCAAACATTGCCACTTTCATTTCACTGCACATCTTGTATGTGTATGTGACAAATAAAGTTGACAACTTGATTTGGTTATTTCTAGATTCTCCTACTTCACATTGTTGCATTTTGTATCACACAGCATTATGATGTTGCTCCCTCTCTTCTGCCTTCATTTATCTATTTCTATTTAGTACACTAGATCGATCAGCAGTGATTAACAAACCTTCACCATCCCCTCTCAACTGACATCACCACGACTTACATCATTCAGTCTTCCTTGGCCTTACTGTGCATTGATAGCATTTGCATGTTCAGAAGCCAAACTCAATGTTGTCACCAACACATTCACCAAAGCATAACAATACAAGCCTTATACTTGACATTCACAAAATAAAAGTCCTCCACTAATCTGACCTCTCCGTTCAACACTATCCACCAAAAGTAATTGTCAATAATAAGACTCCAGAAACAATCTTTATCAAGTTATGCGACACATAGATAAGAGAGCTGGTCAATCTTTTTACCAGGATGGAAAAATCAAATACCAGAGAACATAGGTTTAATGAGAGAGGGGGGAAATCTAAATGATATTTACAAGCCAAGTGTGTTCTTTTTTTTACCCTGATCCATAGAGTGGTAGGTACTGGGAAAGTGCTGCCAAGGAAGGTGGTGGAAGCAGATATGACTGCAATGTTCAGGAGGCATTTAGATAGGTATATCAACAGGCTGGGAAAGGAAGCATATAGCCCAGGTGCGCAACAGGCTGGGAATGGAGGGCTATAGCCTCGGTGCAAGCAGACAGTTTAATTTGGCATTATGGTGAACACAAACATTGTGAACCAAAGAGTTTGCTGCTGTGCTGTACCGTTTTATGTCCCATTTCAGCAGCCACCTCTCGATGAAGCCAGATGATAAAATTCACCATCACCTCTGTGCAAACTACAGTCTTTGAACATTTGACAAAGAACGTTTGAAAATCAAGATCCCAAATCCAGCACAAAGTTTATAGGCAGCCACAAGCCAAGATCTAGACCAACCATATCAGGCATCTGAAAGCATCAGAAAGATACTATAAAAACCGTCTCCTTAAAATCCTCCCAAGTCTATCGAAGAACAAAAAAAACAGGCTCAGTATCCTCTCCCAGGTTAACATCACATGCGAGACATTCATTACAGTCAGCTCTGATGAGCGGGTCACCCAACATCAGACTCAACTGCATACACATCAAGCAACTTCGACTCACATTCTACATCCTTATGACATTCTCCCTGAGAGCATGTGCGGGACAATCAGTTAATTGGATAATATAAATTGTTCATATTGTGTAGGTGAATGGTAAATCTGGGGGCAAGTGGGGGGAGGGAAATGACGGAATGAGAGGATGGACAAAATGGGTTAAGGTAGGGTTAGTATAAAAAAAGTGTTTGGATGTCAACATGGGCTAAAGAACCTGTTTCCTTGCTGTATCTCTCTCAACGTGTAATGAAGGCTATGGGACCTTCACTTGCTATTTCAGCTACCGCAGATCCCAATGAACTGCAGTGGAAGCAAATCACCTTTAGTCTAAAGATCTGCCCGAGAAGTAAACTTTTGGGCCAAGGAGCTGGAGGCTCCTGTAGCCCAGATCACACAGCATCTACCAGGTCTCAGAAATTTGGAAATGCCACAAAATATTGTCTCTCCAACATCTGCCCAGCACTTTTGGAAAGGGTTTGAGCGAGGCAGATGTTGGGGAGACAAGCACCTTTGCATCTACAGACTATTTAATATCACTGCAATCCAACAGGAAGATGCACCATTTGCTTTGCAGGAGTGGTATGAATGAAGTCATCATTTTTTTATTATTTAAAAATAAATTGGATAGTTATATGGATGGGATGGGAAGGGAATGGAGGGTTATGGTCTGAGCGCAGGTATATGGGACTAGGGGAGATTATGTGTTCGGCACGGACTAGAAGGGTCGAGATGGCCTGTTTCCGTGCTGTAATTGTTATATGTTATATGTTATCATTCACTCATTTTCAACAGTTTGAAATTTATCATTTTGACTATTTAAAAAGCTCCAGCACTTGGTGCTTTCAACAAACAGCTCGTTATACTTTGCCAATTATCGTCATCATATTTATCTTAGCTGGCTCTTAAACTCTGAATACAAAGGACCTGTTTGTGTTTGTCATGTATTTTGGCAGCTAGCTTGAAACGTCAAATACTGCAGGATGTATCAAAATCTCAAAGGTTTACTAAAAACATTTTAATATCTGATAAAACTGATTCCAAATTTGTGCTGTACCAAAGGACTCTCAGAGCTCAGGCAGATAAGCAAATATTTTTGTTTAAACAAAACAAAGAACTCAATGGACTGCATTCTATACAAGGAAACTAATCTTTTTATTATTAATAATTTTTAATACATAAATGGATATCTTACTGACAAGCTTTTTCGTGCTGGTTTCCACTCCCTTTCCCTTTTGCCCAGCAGGTTGTGACTACTATTTTTGGCAAACTATTTTTATAAATTGTATAATTTCTTTATGGAATTCATTCCTTTCTTATTTTTCAATTTCTTTCGTGCTTCTATTTTTCTACTTTGAAGCTTCACTTCAAGTTACTTGCAACTTGTCCTTCAGTTTTACACAGTAATCAAAGGCACTGTGCAAAATTGAAAGACCAATTGAAAAGTTTTACATTATTGTGGAAAATTCAGAGTGGAATATCCACACCTTTTACTTCCCAACAATATCCAACACTCTGCTTTAAAGTAGTTACCCTTGTTCATTCCCACATGGCAGTAGCAGAGCTGCTGGCCCACCTGGCTCAACAGTTGATGCATGTATGTAAACCCATATTATGTCGTTCAATCATTAATGGAAAATCCAAGCAGAATGGAAGGCAGGGATTGCTCCACCTAACATCCACACGTGCACTGTTCTGGAGTGATAAGAAAAACCTTTATCATCCATATCATAAAGATCTTGCTGCAATTATCAACATCTCAATCACACCACTGGACTTATAACCCGTCCTACACTTAGCGATAACCACACCACATATTTCACAGGAAAGCAGAGGCAAATTAAAAGAAAAATGTCTCATTATCGGAAATGTCGCGTTCTAAACAACCAATGGCTTTTGAAGTATTGGTGGATTTGGGGAGTGGGAAAGACAGGAGTCATTATGTTCACAGCAAATTCCCATAAGCAATGCATGAAAATTACCATGATTTATTTTTCTGTTGTTGTTGGTTGTGAGCTTAATACTATCTAGGACAGGAACAGCTTGAAATTGTGCCTCGAGATATTACATGTCTCCTTGAGAACATAGCCTCTCTTCTGAGAGGAACACCTCTTATAACAGCATTCCTGCAGTAATACGCTGAAAGCCTATAGATTTAAAAACTGTGAAATCTATGACTTGGAGGCAAAAGATAACATAATCACAGTTGACTCTCTCAACTGGTTGGTGTTGTTGGGAGCAGAAGTCACTGTTGCAACATTGAACAGAAATCATAAAATTATGACAACAGCACCCTAAGGTAAAATACTCGGAAGTAAGTGTTTATAATAAACAAAATAATCTTCTCAACATTTTGTACCATGAATAGACACTCCAACACCAGTTCCCGACTTCTAACCATCAGCAATGAAGTTAACAATGCCACGATCAATGGTGAAATTAATTGTTTCCCCTACCCAATAAATCTTTAACTCTGTCTGGTTTTACTAAAGTAAAAGGGACATACTTATTCCTTATTGCAGGAGGTGGGCGATAAAAAAAGTTCTGCCAGACCGAAAGCCCAATTGAGATGTACATGTCGTACTATATATGGTTCAAATGGAAATAGTTTAGAGGGTCAGTATGGGTGAATTGGGCTGAAGGCCCTGTTCATATGCTCCATAATTCTATGCTGTAGACCATTACAAAGTTCACAGCATTTGAAATGTATTGCAAGTAACCATGTGCGATATCCTTTTTTCAAAACCCACTCAAACTCCAACTATATAAAATACTCCCTTATGGATAATCCCTAATGCATGTCTACAATATCATCACAATGTGACTCATTCGGTCTGCTCTGAAAAACTCAGATATCAAAGCACACCAATAACAATTAGTTGACATAGCAAATGGTACTCTGCACACAATTCTTGATCACAATGTCATTTCATACAGTATTAAATCTGCAAACAAGTTACTGAACTACTATCAGACGGATAAATAACTATACTCAAGGACCCCAAGAATTGCTTTAATAAGTACAAGCAGTGTAGCAAAAAAATAAAATGATACAATTCGATCTATGGAGATTAAATAGGTACAGGTGCACAACCTTTTATCCGAAAGCCTTGGGACCAGACACTTGTCGGATTTCGGACATTTTCGGATTTCAGAATGGAAGATTTTTAGCGTAGATTAGGTAGGTAGCGCGGGCGGCTTGAAAAGTCTGGAGCAGCTGCCTCCTCCCCGGAGACCGGGAGAATCATTGCATAAATGTTAGTCAGTTAGTTTGGAGGGATTTTATGTGGTGGTGGTGGAGTAGGGGTGAAGGGGGAAACTTTAATTCTTAGTCCCCTACCTGGTCGGCGACTCCCAACATCGCGGAGCTGGGGGCTCCGTCCGGCCGCGGGCTGCGACCCCGGCAACTCTGATCGCCGTGCAGTAAGCTCCGCAGTGCTGTGGCCGGTGGGGCTGCGGGTGGCGCCGGTTGGAGCTCCGACCCCGGCAACTCTGCCCCTGGCTGCGCGGCTCCAAATCCAGCGACGCTCCGCGAACGTTGGGGAGACGGCGGCCACAGCGCTCCGGAGCTTGCCGCACGGCGACCCGGTAAGGCATTGCCCGCTCCCCGCTGGTATCCCAGCGCTGCGACGCCGCCGACTCCCGACATTCGCGGAGCTCGGGCGTCCGGTCGCGGGCCGCGCTGGATTTGGAGCGCCTCGCAGCCAGGGGTAGAGTTGCCGGGGTCGGAGCTACAACCGGCGCCGCCCGCAGCCCCACCGGCCACAGCGCTGCGGAGCTTACTGCACGGCGATCCGGTAAGGCATTGACCGCTCCCCGCCTCTCCGACCAGGTAGGGGACTAAGAATTAAAGTTTACCCCTTCTCTCCCCCTTCACATAAAAGCCCTCCAAACTAACTGACTAACATTTAAGCAATGATTTACAGATGTTTAAGCGTCTCCCGGTCTCCGGGGAGGAGGCAGCCGCTATAGTAGTACAGACCTGGGTTGACCGTGGGTCGTTACGGGTCAAGTTTGGCGCCAAACGCGAGCTTTGGTGTGCAGACCACATCCTGGAAAAAATGGCCGGTTTTCGGAGTTTTTCGGTTTCCGGAACACCGGATAAAAGGTTGTGCACCTGTATTTACAGATTTTTGGCAGGGGGGTGGGAGAACAATTGCAGTGTACTTACGATAAAAGAAAGGGATGAACTCCACGGTAAGACAAGCTGCTTTATATTTCTGTCTGCTCTTCTCCACCGCACTGACCACGTAACTGGAAAGGGATAGGGAGAATCAACGTTACAATTAGCAAATGCCAAAATATGGTAGAGATAATGAAGCGTGACTAGGGTAATATCACCGGAAGCCCGCAGGTCCCTGGTGGGAGACCGCTTTTCAGGGCTTCCGCAGCGGCGACTACTCCCGCCCGAGTTGCGGGGTTGAAGAGCACCTGGAGCGGGGCCTTACATCACCGCCCCACGCGGCTTGGAATGGCCACGGGACTTTGCGAGCACCCGCCGGGGCTCTAACACCAAGACCCGGTGCGCGACCTTGCATCACCCGGCGTGGCTTTAATGGCCGCGGGACAATCACCATAGCCCGCCGGGGGCTTTGACTTTGACATTGGGGGGGGGTGCAGTGGAGAGATACGTTTTTTTTGCCTTCCATCACAGCGATGTGATGGATGAATGTGTAAATTGTGTTGTGTCTCGGGTCTTTTTCGTTTTGTAATGTATGGCTGCAGAAACGACATTTCGTTTGGACCTCAACGGGGTCCAAATGACAAATAAATTGTATTGTATATCAAAATTTCCACATATGCACATGTTCCTCTTCTTAATTGCTATCAAGTGACTCCTGTGGCGGAGTGAATGGATGTACAGAAACTAGATTAACAGATCACTGTCAAATAAGCCAGTAGATCAAAGCTCATCCATTTGGGAGGATACTGCAATCATCATCTATGCAAACTTTTGTACATTTTACCAAAAAATCTGTGCTTTTATTTAATCAGACCAGAGCAGATTCAAATATAGTGTAAACAGCTCCAGTAAAAAGTTACCAATTTATTTTAAAATGATGCAGACTGCAAGCAAGGGAAAATGTGTCATGTGTCAACAAGGAACAGACTGTGACCTTCGCGGACTGAATCTCAACCGCTAATCTCAGTTATCAAAAAAATCTAAAATTATTTTCTCATTGCAAATAACCCTCACCATATGTGCATTAGACACAGTGATAATTTAAGAAATAAAGTCACAAAGTGCTCGAGCAGCTCAGCAGGTCAGCCAACAACTTTGGAGAGGTGACGTTGCAGGTCGGGATCGTTCTTCAGGCTCAGGCTCATACCTATCCATATTCTCCAGAAATGCTGCCGAACCCACTGAGTTAGTCCAGCACTGTCTTTTTTTGCACACCAGCATCTGTAGTTCTGTCTCTCTTCTGACTTAAATTTAACATTAGAACTGGTCAAAAAACTGTACAAATACAGTAGAAATGATTGCCGGAACTCAGTTGTACAATGTATAATCAAAATTAAAAATCGCTCAAATCATTTATTAAAAGACGAATAAAATTTAAAGAGTAAAATGAATTGTTGGATGCCCTTAGCAAATCAGGAGGAGGCAAGGGGATAATAAATGTTTTGGGTGGAATTTAAACAATTCATGTGAGATTTTTGGAATCGAATTTTCAACAGGAATTTAAAGACTGAAGTCAAGAGTTTGCTTAAAGAACAGGTACTTGTCTCTTGAACTCTTATCTAATTCTAAGGCCAAATGATAACTACCCACACAAGATTATGGATTTGTGTCTGATCCTGTGTCATACACAGGAGTACTGATGCAAGATCTGACAATTCAAGATTATATAGGTAACAGTTTTCTAAAACACATGCTTGATGCTTCTAATTTAGCAAATTATGTTCAACACTTTAAAAAATGTTTGTATTTGAATGTGCTCTTCCTCCAGAAACTGTAATTTGTCTACCATTGAAGCACAATACAAACTTCACGTACACAATTAATAAACAATAAAATAAATTAAGGCACAATTATGGGTGACATAGCTGAATGCCTCAGAACAATCTGTATTTCCTCCCATTGTGAGTTTGAGCTATGGTAGATAATCATTTCTTCATTCTAGTGTAAGCATTTACACAAATATTGCAGGACTGTAGTAAAGATGACAAATATTTTAATTGGACAAAATAGTCACATTTAACCATATTCCTGCCATTTTAACTTAATCCCATTAAATGGCTTTGCAATTCAACTTAAACCCTAATTTCCTAAATTTATCAAATTTACTTCAAAACAATTCACAAGGAAGAGGTAATGTTGGGTAATAGGCGCATTTGGTGGAAATGTTTCATGTCCAATGCAAACAATAAGCTAATAAAACAGTGCCAATACTCCTGATTGTTGGCAGGTTTCACAAGCATGCAATAAATCACTGTGAAGTGCTGTATATGGGACTTTAGAGCGTTCACGATAATTGGCACCTCAAGTTTCTGTCAACCCTTTGAAAGACCTAAGTTAATGCCAAGCCTAGCTTTTGCTGTAAATTATTCAAATTCATCCTCTTCATATTACAGACAATTCTCTGTTCTCCAAATGTAAATTTACATTTGTGGTTCAGTATGACCTGGGACCTTCATGATACCCTCAACTTGGAATTATCTTTTCTGGTTGCACCAAGATGTAATGTTCATCCCCTAGTTGAGTGGCAGAAGGCATGCAGTTTCAATTTGTTGCTACTGCTATCTGCACGTGGCATTGTAGATTGCCCTTGGCTTCTCATGGAATGGGGACATTCAAACCGCTTCAGGACACCACCCAGTTCCTTAGACAGAAGAAAGCATTGCTCTACTTGGCAGTGGTCATTTCATCCCCCAAGGGTGTGATGGTATTGAATGCAATTCTTAAGGTTCCTGACATTGTCAGGCAACTCCGAGCTACAGTGGTAGTGGTAGGGAAGTAGGACACCAGCCCCAGCGGCTGAATTCAGCTGTGAACTTGGCACAAGTGTTCGGAAAGGTTGTAAACGTAGAGATGGGCTTCAAGGCTAGCATGGCAGGTAGGCACCATCATGGGCTTGTCCAGGTTCATGATCTTCAAATGGATCCATAGCAAGGTCAGTCTGTTGTACACTTGCTTGGTGCAGTTAAATATAAGACACTTTACCAAGTAAGTCAAGCGTAGGAAGTAGAGGGCATAGACCTGAATCATGGTCAACATGGATGGACTATTCCTTGCCTATTGTATTATTCATGGAGATACTATCCTCCTTTATCATAGATAATTGAAAGTCACCTAGATTGTTTCCATGTGACTTCTCAAAGGGCTGGCGGAGGCTTGAGGTGCCAATTAACTTGTACGCTCTATGCCGAAGATAGGCACAAAATGCTGGAGTAACTCAGCGGGACAGGTCGCATCTCAGGAGAGAAGAATCTCGACCCGACACCACCCATTCCTTCTCTCCAGAGATGCTGCCTGTCCCGCTGAGTTACTCCAGCATTTTGTGTCTAACTTCAGTGATTTATTGCATAAGCTTCTAAAACCTGCTTGTGAAGTCTCTCAAGTTTGTTTTAATTGTTACAAAGGAATCTGATTACCTTCAAGTATTGCATTCCAATTATTAGAAGCCTCTGGAAAGAAATGTCTTGTTTTTTCTTCTATTCTTTTACCAAACGGTTTCAGTGAACTCTCATTACCTGTTCACTGACTAGCATGCTTTTTCCTTAACATAGTTAGCACCTACAACCTTTAACAGACCTTCCCTCTGGTTCAGGGAAAACCATCCTAGTTTAAGCAACTACATCACTTATCATCATGGTGCATTTTCTCGGTATCCTCTTTAGAATCTTAAAATCTGTCCTGAAGAGCAGATACTGGAATAGTTCCTTGAAAGGCACAAGTGCTGGAGTAACTCAGCAGATTAGGCAGCATCTTTCGAGGACATGGATAGGTGACATTTCGGGTGGAGAGCCTTCTTTGACCAGAAATGTCACCAATCCACATTCCCCAGGAATGTTGCCTGACCTGCTGATTTACTCCAGAGCTTTGTGCCCGTTTGTGTATTACCAGCATCTGCAGTTCTTTGGTTCTGCGTAAATTCTTTGGCTTTCCTTCAGCTATACCACACCCCTTTGTTCAAAGCATTCAAACACTTTTTTCACTGCTCTCATTTTAATCTGCAATTACAAGCCTGTAAACTCTGCAAGAAAGATTTAATTGTTCTATTGTCAGCACATATGACAATTAAACACAATTTACTCTTGAAATTTTGTTGCTGCTTTTAAATATTTACAAATATGAATGCTTAATCACTTGTATCCTCAACACCAAAAATACTTTCAATTAAATGAGCGGGCCTCAGGACAAAGCAAGGTAGGAAAGTGAGCTTTGACAATAATGTAAAATATGCAAACTATTAAATGCTGGGCTAGGCTTCACACATCCAATAATAATAGCTAGCTCGAAAACATCCAAAGGCCCTTCACAAAAGCATTTGGGACACAGAATTTGGCATGGAACACACAATATTAAGGTAAAAAGCCCATAACAGGTTAAAGTGATACATTTTAAGGAGTGTCAGAAATAAGAGGCAAGTGTAATGGCCCTGTCTCACGGTGCAAGTCCACCCACGAGTGATCCCGAGTGAAAGAAAAAAATCACACTCGTGGTTGTCTACGAGATTCCAAGTTTATGTTCACGAGTTTAAACGAGTTCCCACGTGTATGCCTAAGTTTGCCTTTTACTTCTTATTTCTGCGATGTACCAAGTTTCTCTCCCGAGTTACCAAGTTCCTCTCCCAAGTTACTCTTGAGCCAACCGTGAATGAAGGCCTGTTTTAAGTATCAAATAGAGGAGCTGGACAGCATCTCATACAGTAAGTATATTCTGATTCAGTATTGAAAGTTATTCAATTTCAGAACTTAAAAAAACTAGGCAGGATCTCGGCCCCGCACTCGCTGCCATTGTGCAGCAAGGAGGTGGTGGCGGCGAAGCAACAGTGTTAAAGAAGACAGCTCCATCCTGCGGCTTTGAGTTAAAGATAGAATTCAGCGCGGCCGCATCTATTGATATGACCTACAAAGGGAAAATTTGCACCGTCCAGTGCCAGAGCGTTTCTCTCTACTTCATATACGTGGGAATTCCCTCAGTATGGCCACTCAGCGGGACAGGCAGCATCTCTGGAGATAAGGAGTGGGTGACGGGATGACGTTTCCAAAATTCTGCTTTCTCCATGTCTTTCTCCATCTCATTGTTGGCCCTGTCTGTCGCCACCCCCACCCCCACCCCTCTGCTTCCCGGCCATGTGTGTGACCCCTTCCCTCCCCTCTCCAGCACCCGCCCATTGCACCGGGGGCTTTGCACCGTCTTCACGTCGGCGAAGCCAGCAGGTCAGTGCCAGTCTCCCCGGGGAAGGTGCTCGGTGCTCTCTCCCAGTGTGGCCCCGGACTGGGGGGGTGGGGAGCTGAGACTGGGAACTGTACCGCCCTTGCCCCCTCCCTCTGCAACTCCAAACAACTCCTGCTCACCGAACCCGCCCATCCCTTCTCTCTGGGTATTGAAGGCGCTTCTGGTCTGCAGTGTGCAATAGTCACCAAAATACACTGCATCTTTAAAAAGGCAAAAATACAAAACATGTCGCCCACTGGATAGGCCTTAGTCATGGTGCTGTACAACACGGAAACAGGTCTTTCAGCCCAGCTTGGCCGTGCCGTCCAAGTTGGCGTCTTGGGGCAGTCCTATTTGCCTGCATGTGGCCCATAGCCCTCTAAACCCTTCCCATCCATTTATCTGTCGTTAATAACCTCAAGAAAATTCCTGCTTCAGTTTCCTGGGTTCAACTCAGTCTGTTGTGGAGCAAGTATATTTGCCTATGCTCAAGACATTAGAGCTAGAAAAGGTCATGAGAATATCATGTGGGAAGAAACAAAGCCTTCCACCACTCCTTGGGGGCTAACCCATGCGGAAAGAGCATTCAAATTCCACATAGTACTAGCAATCAGGTTTGACCCCAAATTGCTGGATCTGTGAGGCAGCAGATCTACTACTGACACCTTTTAAAATGCTCCCTGAAACCTACTGATTGAGCAAGCTTTTGGTCATCTGCTTTAACAACTCTTCTCGTCGCTTGTTAAATTCTGTACAATAATGTTCCTACTAGGCTGTGATGCTTTACAATGTTAAAAGGCTATAACTACATTATTTTTATATGAGACATTCACAATCAAGAAATCCAAATTGTTCATCTTAACAGGAACATCCATGAAATTGTTATATTTGCAGGTAGATATACAAATACCCCACCATTGATAATTAGTAATGGGAAGCATTAAATAGCCTTTGAACATCATGATAATGTAATCCCTGGCATTCTCAGTGAAATTAAACTATTACAATTGAGCATCATGCAATCAAAATTGTTGCTTTAGTATCATCTTACATAGAAGGGCAACATAAGAACAAAATCAGTAGATATCTTAAGCTAAAGTATTTTTTTTTTTTAAATAAAATAGGTTCACAAAAAAAAAGCTTAGCTTTTAGCGTTTATTATATCATAATCCACTCACCCAGCTGCTCTCTGTCTCCAGTTTCGATACGGGTCGTATAGACTCTCACAGAAGATAAGTGCGTGTCTTACAAAATCTTCAGCTGGTGTTTCGTCTGCCATTTCTTTCTCTTTGGTCTTGCTTTTTAGCTTATTGTAAAAGAAAATTAAGAGAACATAACAAAGGGCAGAGTTGCTGCCTTACAGTGCCAGAAACTTTCGTTCCTGAATATTTTACTGTCTGTATGGAGTTTGTTCTCTCTGTGACCACGTAGGTTTTCTCCGGGTGCTCCGGTTTGCTCCCATGTTCCAAAGACCTGCAGGTTTGTAGGTTAATTGGCTTCTGTATATTGTCCTTTGTGTGTAGGATAGAACAAGTGTATGCAACTGCTAAATTGAAAAGGCAATTATGAAGTACGGTGCCCATTCAATTGGTCAGCCTTTATTTCTTATAGTTGAAAAGTAATCTCTTTGCATTCCTTCCTCCAATCAGGTCTTTGCAACACTTATTTTTTTTTCCCAAGTTGTACCATATCTCACTCTTGAGAGATAAGTAAGCCAAGGAATCTTAAGCTTTTCAGCATCCATACCAACTTTTGTCTGAAGTATGAAAAGCTTAAGTGAAATAACAAAATGAAAATCTAAGACAAACTAATGGAAAAGTTTACCACATTAATAAATTATTTTTGTCTACTGGAAATATTTTAAAGAGAAAAAGTTATTACAAAGTTTTTCACTTACTTGCTGGATGTAGACAGTAGTCATGGTGATTACATGATTAATGTAGGAGCAGGAACCAATCTCCTCAACATTAGCCAGATTCCTGGGATAAAAAGAGAATGATCCAATTTATAGCTATCATTGACAATTACAAAAAAGGATATGTTGAAAATCTCAAGGAGAAACAGAAAAGGCCGAAGTGCACACAAGTCTGGTCCCATCTGTGGAAAGTCGAGTAAAGTCAAGTTGATTATTATCGTTATGCATGAATACAGTGAGGTACAGGCACAATGAAAACATTGCTTGCAGCAGCACCAAAGGCACATAGACTCAAACACACAAAAACACAAATTATTCATATGTTTAGGTAAGAATTGCAGATGCTGGTTTAAATCGAAGGTAGACACAAAATGATGGAGGAACTCAGCGGGTGAGGCAGCGTCTCTGGTGAGAAGGAATGGGTGACATTCTGGGTCGAGACCCTTTTTCAGACTGATGTCAGGGGAGTGGGCGGTCATCGGAGATAGTAAGACTGGTAGGAAAACTGGGAAGGGGACAGGGAGGGAATGGAGAGAGAGGGAAAGCAAGGGCTACTTGAAGTTAGAAAAGTCAATGTTCATACCGCTGGGGTGGAAGCTACCCAAGCGAAATATGAGGTGCTGTTCCTCCAATTTGTGCTGGGCCTCACTCTGACAATGGAGGAGGCCCAGGACAGAAAGGTCAGATTGGGAATGGGAGGGGGAGTTAAAGTGTTGAGCAACCGTGAGATCAGGTCGGTTTACGCAGACCGAATGAAGGTGTTCAGCGAAACGATCAGCAAGCCTGTGCTTAGTCTCGCCGATGTACAGGAGTCCACACCTGGAATAGCAGATACAGAGGATGAAGATGGAGGAGGTGCAAGTGAACCTCTGCCTCACCTGAAAAGACTGTCTGGGTCCTTGGCTGGAGTCGAGGGGGGAGGTATAGGGAGGGACAGGTGTTGCAACCCTTGCAATTGCAGGGGAAGAAAGTACCTAGGGAGGGGGTGGTTTGGGTGGGAACGGACGCGTTGACTAGGGAGTTGCGGAACGAACGGTCTCTTCAGAAAGCTGAAAGGGGTGGAGGTGGGAAGATGTGGCTAGTAGTGGGATCCTGGTGGAGGTGGCGAAAATGGCGGAGGATTGTGCGCTGTATGCGACGGCTGATGAAGTGGAAGGTGAGGACAAGGGGTCTTTGTTACGAACAGGGAGAGCGAGAGCAAGAGCAGAGCTGTGGGATATCGAAGAGACTCAACTGAGAGCCTCATCTATAATGGAAGAGGGGAACCCCCATTCCCTAAAGAATGAGGACATCTCTGATGACCTGGTTTGAAACACCTCACCCTGGGCTTTGATGCGGCGTAGACGGACGAATTGAGAGTAGGAGGATAGAGTCTTTACAGAAGGCAGGGTGGGAAGAAGTGTAGTCTAGATAGCTATGGGAGTCAGTGGGTTTGTAATAGATGTCAGTCGATAGTCTGTCTCCTTTGATGGAGACGGTGAAATCTAGAAACCATAGGGAAATGTCGGAGATGGTCCAAGTGAATTTGAGTGCAGGATGGAAAATAGTCGTGAAGTTGATGAAGTCAATGAGTTCTGCATGGGTGCAGGAGGTAGCATTGATGCAGTCGTCAACGTAGCTGAGGTAAAGTTCGGGGATAGGGCCAGTGCACACCTGGAACAGCGATTGTTCGACGTACCCTACAAAGAGGTAGACATAGCTGGGGCCTATGCGAGTGCCCACAGCTACACCTCGAATTTGGAGGAAGTGGGAGGAGTCAAAAAAGAAGTTATTAAGGGCAAGGGCCAGCTCTGCTAGGCAGAGGAGTGTTAGTAGATGGAAATTAGCTGGCTCTATGGTCGAAGAAGAAACGGAGGGCTTTAAGACCTTCCTGGTACAGGATGGAGGTGCTGAGTGACTGAACATCCATAGTAAAGATGAGGTAGCGGGGGCCTGGAAAACTGAGGTTTTAAAGCCCTCCGTTTCTACCTCGACAAGGAATGTCTTAAAGCCCTCCGGTTCTTTCTCAACACTCTACACCTCTATCCCCCACCAGGAAAGAATAAAAGCCCTCCGTTTCTTCCTTGACCACAGAACCAGCCAATTTCCTTCTACTAACACTCTCCTCTGCCCAGCAGAGCTGGTCCTTGGATGAAGCTAAGAGACGGAAAATATCAATGGTGGCTCGAAGCAGACTCCCAAACAGTAAAGTAGAAGTGTATGGTTAGGAAATTGGAGGAGCATATAGTAAGGGTAATACAAAAATCATGAGGGTCTTCAATTTAACCTTGGGTAAACGTGAAGCATTCCACTTTGGTAGGATAATTGAAGAGCACTTTTTAAATTGTGAGAGAATAAAAAGTGCGAGTGGACAAAAAGGACCTTGATCTCCTTGTGCACAAACATAGAAACATAGAAATTAGGTGCAGGAGTAGGCCATTCGGCCCTTCGAGCCTGCACCGCCATTCAATATGATCATCGCTGATCATCCAACTCAGTATCCCGTACCTGCCTTCTCTCCATACCCCCTGATCCCTTTAGCCACAAGGGCCACATCTAACTCCCTCTTAAATATAGCCAATGAACTGGCCTCAACTACCCTCTGTGGCAGAGAGTTCCAGAGATTCACCACTCTCTCCTGTGTGAAAAAAGTTCTTCTCATCTCGGTTTTAAAGGATTTCCCCCTTATCCTTAAGCTGTGACCCCTTGTCCTGGACTTCCACAACATCGGGAACAATCTTCCTGCATCTAGCCTGTCCAACCCCTTAAGAATTTTGTAAGTTTCTATAAGATCCCCTCTCAATCTCCTAAATTCTAGAGAGTATAAACCAAGTCTATCCAGTCTTTCTTCATAAGACAGTCCTGACATCCCAGGAATCAGTCTGGTGAACCGTCTCTGCACTCCCTCTATGGCAATAATGTCCTTCCTCAGATTTGGAGACCAAAAACTGCACGCAATACTCCAGGTGTGGTCTCACCAAGACCCTGTACAACTGCAGTAGAACCTCCCTGCTCCTATACTCAAATCCTCTTGCTATGAAAGCCAACATACCATTCGCTTTCTTTATTGCCTGCTGCACCTGCATGCCTACCTTCAATGACTGGTGTACCATGACACCCAGGTCTCGCTGCATCTCCCCCTTTCCTAATCGGCCACCATTTAGATAATAGTCTGCTTTCCCATTTTTGCCACCAAATGGATAACCTCACATTTATCCACATTATACTGCATCTGCCAAACATTTGCCCACTCACCCAGCCTATCCAAGTCACCTTGCAGTCTCCTAGCATCCTCCTCACACCTAACACTGCCCCCCAGCTTAGTGTCATCCGCAAACTTGGAGATATTGCCTTCAATTCCCTCATCCAGATCATTAATATATGGCTGGGGTCCCAGTACTGAGCCTTACGGTACCCCACTAGTCACTGCCTGCCATTGTGAAAAGGACCCGTTTATTCCTACTCTTTGCTTCCTGTTTGCCAGCCAGTTCTCTATCCACATCAATACTGAACCCCCAATGCCGTGTGCTTTAAGTTTGTGTACTAATCTCTTTTGTGGGACCTTGTCGAAAGCCTTCTGGAATTCCAGATACACCACATCCACTGGTTCTCCCCTATCCACGCTACTAGTTACATCCTCGAAAAATTCTATAAGATTCGTCAGACATGATTTACCTTTCGTAAATCCATGCTGACTTTGTCCAATGATTTCCCCACTTTCCAAAGGTGCTGCTATCCCATCTTTAATAACTGACTCTAGCAGTTTCCCCACTACCGATGTTAGACTAACTGGTCTGTAATTCCCCGTTTTCTCTCTCCCTCCCTTCTTAAAAAGTGGGGTTACGTTTGCTACCCGCCAATCCTCTGGAACTACTCCAGAATCTAGAGTTTTGAAAGATTATTACTAATGCATCCACTATTTCTGGAGCTACTTCTGACAAATGACTGAAAGTTAATGCAGTGCTATAGCAAGCTATCAGAAAGGCAAGAGTCAAGAGTGTTTTATAGTCATATGTACCAGCTAGAACAATGAAATTCTTATTTGCAACAGCAATAATAGTCTATTGTAGTTCAGAGCTTATTTGAGGTTGTAGTGTTTAATAGCCTAATGACTGTAGGGAAGAAGCTGTTCCTGAACCTGGGCGTTACAATCGTAGAACGCATTGAGCTCGTTAGGGAGTTTTGCTTCACTGTCGCTTGAGCTGCCTCCTGGTTTTGTCTTATAGGAAGTGATGGCATTCAAACCCAGCCACAGTTGCCGAACATCCACCTCACCCTCCAACTTTGAGTGGAAGTCCCTTTTGATGGCCTTGTCAAGGTCGTATCTGGACTTCTTATAGACCTCACCAGACCTGAATGCCCGGGATCTGGTCAGAAGAATGCGGATCTCCGGTTCATCCAAGGCTTCTGGTTAGGAAACACTCTGAAGGTTTTTGAAGGAACGCAGTCCTCCACACATTTCCTTGTGAAGTCTGTAACGACTGTGGTGTATTCATTCAGGTCCGTTGCCGAGTTCTTGACTCCAAGCAGTCCAGTAGTTGTTCAACAGCAATTGCTGAAGATTAACAAACATTGCAACTTAAGTACAACAGTAAACACAACCAACTGAAAATGCACATGGCCCTGGTTAGACAGTACCATGACCAGCTCTGGCCTCCATGACCCAAGACAAGATAAACTTGCAGAAGAGGTAATGCAACAAAGTTCACAACATGATTGGCAAATTATGGAGGGTAGGAATTGCCCTATGAAGGAAGTTTAAGGATTATACAAATATAGTCTGCGCTCAAATTTTAGAATGAGAGGTGATCTCATTAAAAATTACAAATTATAAAAAGGTTTTAAAAGGGTGGATGTGGGGTAATGATTGAGGTGGCATGTCTAGGACCAGGGACCACAGTCTCAAAATAAGGGATCAGCCATTCAGGACAGCAATGATATATTTTGGCTTTAGGGAGTATGTATCTTAGGAATTCTCTACCCAAGACAGATGTGGAGAATCAGCTGTTGAGGACATTCAAGTCGTGGATCAGTAGGATTTGGGGGACATGAAGAGAATCAAATTATATGAATTAGTGCAAAGAAGCATTGATGTACAAGATAAAACAATAACTTAAATGGTCACAGACAGAAAATAAGTCTGGAATAAATTTAGATTGGGAGTCCACAACTAGGATGCTACAGTAATTGGTACTCATGCTTCTTTTGTATTGGAATATATTATAATATTGGAACCATACCGACACATAATGATGAGGAATTTGACCAAAATGAGCGCCAATGCTTGCTGTTCATCTTCCAGCCCATCTGATAGTTTCTGCATACACTGCAATTGCTGATGTCTCAGGACCTGCAGAATATTATCAGGTAGCAAAGATAACCCTGGTGGGACTTCGTCCAATCTAAAAGGGAAGGAAAAAAAAATTGGTTCAAGTGACAAGGAATCATTGGTGATAAAAATTCTTAAAAGGAATACAACTTCATAGTTTGGAAAAATCAATCTTACAAATCTAATAGATTTACTGCTTTCCCCTTTTGCTGATTAAGTTGCCTGGATATTAAAATGCCAGTTTATTCTTCAAAATTAGGAAAACTAAGAAATTAATGCAAGTTGCATATAATGCAATGTATTATGGAACATAATTTGCATTATGCCAAAACAGTATTAACCCAGTTATAATCAGGAACTGCACAACTGCTTAATAGTTACTTTGGAAACTGACGTGTAGAAAAAAGGCTGTCCTGAGAAAAAGAATAAGGAAAAAATCTGTTTCCACATAACCTCCCCACAGGAATCAGATATCACCGTTTCCCTAGAACATGTCATTGCCATTGAATTGACAAGCAATTACTTCTATTAACAAGGATACTCTATTAAACAATGTGTCATATAGGCTTTTGTTTTTTTTAGCTTGCAGAAACAAAAAGGAAACATAGCAAGTAAAATTACATTTAGCTTTGAAATTCCTGCAGGGAAATTATGCCTTTGTTCATGCAAGCCTGAAACCTTCTAGCATCTACCCCCTTTCCCGCATTGGCTATTGTTTATATATTGTGTTTTCTTTAACTTGAGACCCATCATTTATTTATTTGCCTCTGTACTCCACAATTTGAGACATGTAATAGAAAAAAATCACGTGGTTAAAGTGCACATTGTCAGATTTTAATAAAGGCCATTTTTATACACTTTGAGTATGAGTTTTGAGGCATTTGTTTGAACTTGAGCAGATAAGATGTGTCTATACACTTCAGAATTCATTATGCTACTACCCTCAGCAGTTGTATCATCAATTAAGATAAGTGACCCAGTACCTTCAGCAGCCATACATGCCCAGGCCATAACACCCCCACCACCGTGTTTCACAGATGAGGTGGTATGCTTTGGATCTTGGGAAGTTCCTTATCTCCCCCATACTTTGCTCTTGCCATCACTCTGATATGTTAATCTTCGTCTCATCTGTCCACAAGACCTTTTTCCAGAACTGTGGTTGCTCTTTTAAGTACTTCTTGGCAAACTGTATCCTGGCCATCCTATTTTTGCAGTGTAGCCTCTGTATTTCTGTTCATGAAATCTTCTGCGGACAGTGGTCATTGACAAATCCACACCTGACTCCTGAAGAGTTTCTGATCTGTTGGCCAGGTGTTTGGTGATTTTGCTTTATTATCGAGAGAATTCTTCTGTCATCAGCTGTGGAGGTCTTCCTTGGCTTGCAGGTCCCTTTGCGATTAGTAAGCTCACCAGCGCTCTCTTTCTTCTTAATGATGTTCCAAACAGTTGATTTTGGTATGCCTAAGGTTTGGCTGATCTCTAACAGTTTTATTCTTGTGTTTCAGTCTCATAATGACATTTGACTTTCATTGGCACAACTTTGGTCCTCATGTTGATAAAGAGCAATAAAAGTTTCCAAAAGTGATGGAAAGACTGGTGAAAAGACTAAGTGCAGTGAGCTCTCATACCTGCATTAAGGAGGCATTTAAATACACCTGAACGATTACAAACGCCTGTAAAGCCATGTGTCCCAAACATTATGGCGCCCTGAAATAGGGCGCCACAACAAACACAGCTGTAGTTTCTACATGGTGAAACCAAAATGTATAAAAATACCCTTTAATAAAATCTGACAATGTGCAATGTAACCACATGTGATTTTTTTTCTATTACAAATCTCAAATTGTGGAGTACAGAGGCTAATAAATAAATTACGGATCTTTGTCCCAAAATTTATGGAGGACACTGTACATATGCCTCCTCCTCTAACTATTCCTTTTCCCCTCGTGCTTGCGTTAGTAAGTTCCAGATCTGTGGCACTCATTGATAATTCTGCTTTCCAAGTTTGTTGTCATCATCAATTGGCCCATTCTTAGTCACGTGTGTAACCAAAAATATGAAAAATTGGGGAATACATCTCTTCTAATTCTGAAAGCATTACAGGTATATTGTTTTGTACTGTATATATGATTCATATTTTTTCAGTTTATGAAGTGAAATATTTATGTTATGCTGACAATGTTTGTTTTGGGTCAGATGTTAAATATGACTGGTCACGTGTGTGACCTCACACGGAAGCATTTTTTCATAACTCAGTTTTATCTTACAAACTTGTGAATTTTAAAAAGCTAGAATGTTCATACCTTTGCAGATATGCATTATAGTCTGTAGGTAGGAAAATAGCAATTAATAAGATTAATCTCTTACAATACATTTTTTAATGTACAGGTGCACAACCTTTTATCCGAAAGCCTTGGGACCAGACACTTGTCGGATTTCGGACATTTTCGGATTTCAGAATGGAAGATTTTTAGCGTAGATTAGGTAGGTAGCGCGGGCGGCTTGAAAAGTCTGGAGCAGCTGCCTCCTCCCCGGAGACCAGGAGAATCATTGCATAAATGTTAGTCAGTTAGTTTGGAGGGATTTTATGTGGTGGTGGTGGTGTAGGGGTGAAGGGGGAAACTTTAATTCTTAGTCCCCTACCTACCTGGTCGGCGACTCCCAACCTCGCGGAGCTGGGGGCTCCGTCCGGCCGCGGGCGGCGCCGGTTGTAGCTCCGACCCCGGCAACTCTACCCCTGGCTGCGAGGCGTTCCAAATCCAGCACGGCCCGTGGCCGGACGTCCCAGCTCCGAGAATGTCGGGAGTCGGCAGCGTCGCAGCGCTGGGATACCTGCGGGGAGCGAGCAATGCCTTACCGGGTCGCCGTGCGGCAAGCTCCGGAGCGCTGTGGCCGCCTTCTTCCAACATTCGCGGAGCGTCGCTGGATTTGGAGCCGCGGAGCTGGGGGCTCCGTCCGGCCGCGGGCGGCGCTGGTTGGAGCTCCGACCCCGGCAACTCTACCCCTGGCTGCGCGGCTCCAAATCCAGCGACGCTCCGCGATGTTGTGTGTCGGCGGCCACAGCGCTCCGGAGCTTGCCGCACGGCGACCCGGTAAGGCATTGCCCGCACCCCGCTGGTATCCCAGCGCTGCGACGCCACCGACTCCCGACATTCGCGTAGCTGGGGCGTCCGGCCGCGGGCCGCGCTGGATTCGGAGCGCCTCGCAGCCAGGGGTCGAGGTGCCGGGGGCGGAGCCACAACCGGCGCCGCCCGCGGCCCAACCGGCCACAGCGCTGTGGAGCTTACTGCACAGCGACCCGGTAAGGCATTGACCGCTCCCCGCCTCTCCGACCAGGTAGGGGACTAAGAATTAAAGTTTACCCCTTCACCCCCCTTCACATAAAAGACCTCCAAACTAACTGACTAACATTTAAGCAATGATTTACAGATGTTTAAGCGTCTCCCGGTCTCCAGGGAGGAGGCAGCCGCTACAGTAGTACAGACCTGGGTTGACCGTGGGTCGTTTTGGGTCAGGTTTGGCGCCAAACGCGAGCTTTGGTGCGCAGACGACATCTGGAAAAAATGGCCGGTTTTCGGAGCTTTTCGGTTTCTGGAACTCCGGATAAAAGGTTGTGCACCTGTATTACTTTATGTGATGCCATTTGGTAAAGTATGTGATATTTTGGTTCACTTTCGAAAGACTGGCCCAATTGCTGTGCTCAGTTGCGCTTTTAAGATGGCAGTCAACATTATATTATCAGCAGCCAATATTTCAGACCGCTATGAGTCTTACTTGTTGTAATCCTTTAAACTGTATTTATGCTCAATCTGACTGAATTATAATTGCTCCTAGCAAATTCCACCAGCAGAACTTCATTGTTTGAATTTGCACAAAAAGCATTCCTTCGCCTGCAGGGCTCAATACATATCAATTCAAAATGTGTCTTCATTGTCTTCAAAAAATGCATCATAAGGATTCTGCAGTCTCTATATCTGTTAAACCATTTCTGTCCTGGTTAGTGTTAGCGTGTCTGAATCCCCCCGCGTTCTTGCTATTTTATCTCCACTTCTCAGATGCACCTACATTTTTGCACTTTATTTTCCTGATTCTATTATAGTATAATTTGGTAGTATGGTTGCCCTCTATCTATATGTCAGTTCAACTCGCGGGCTCTTCGTGCCTGAAACCCGGAATGCGGAACTGCCATTTACGCCTTTCCTTAGATCAAATTTCAGTTGCAGCTCGAGTATCATACCTTTGCATTTCTAGCTGGACCCTCTATTCATCACCTTTCTTAGAGACGCGAGTCTCTAAGAGACAATAAGTATACATTATTGAGAATTGCCAAATTTTGTAGCCATACAACTCCCAAAGGTTCTACCTTTGGGAGTTGTATTATCAGTCCTATAATATAGAATTATTTTCCAAAACCCCCACTGCCGCTACATTCTCATTTCACATTTTAAACAGCCCTTAAAATCCACCTCTGTGGCCAAACTTTCAACCAGCTGGCATAATACTTGCTTATGTGGCTCAATGTGTTGGATAAAACTACGAGGCAATTTAGAAGTTAAAGGAAGTGCTATATATAGCAATCTGCAATAACTTGGCTTGCTATGGACATTGACGGTGTCCGACTAACAGATTTGCCAAACTACTGATGCAACTGTATAAGTTGATGGTGAGACTGCATTTGGAAAGCTAGTTCCGGGTGGCCAGCTTTTGAAAGGATGTCATTAAGTTGGAAAGGATGCACAAGAGATTCACCTGGGCCTGCAGGCTTGAGATAAAGGGAAATAATAGATAAGCTGAGACTTTTTTCTTTAAAACATTGGAACCTGAGAGATGACCTGATTGAGGCATACAAGATCACAGAAAATGGAATATAGAACAATACAGCACAAGAACAGGACAATTGCAATCATGTATTGTCTTTCTGCTGACTGGTTAGCACGCAACAAAAGCTTTTCACTGTGCCTCAGAACACGTGACAATAAACTAAACTGATACTAAACTGAACTGTCAAGCCACTGGGATTTTCAAATATAGACACAAGGTACTCCAGATACAGATTTTATTTTCAAATTAGCAATATTGAAAATATTGGCAAGCAACCATTTTAACGCAACACGTCTGGAGAAATACGAGAAATTTCCTCAAACCAAATATGATACATACGATAGACACAAAATGCTGGAGTTACTCAGCAGGTCAGGCAGCATCTTTGGAGAAAATGGATAGGTGACGTTTTGGGTCGGGAACCTTCTAAAGAAGGGTCGTGACCCGAAACATTACCTATCCATTTTATCCAGAGGTGCTACCTGACCAATGGAGTTATTCCAGCATTTTATGTCTACTTTGGAATAAACTAGCACCTGTAGTTCCTTTTATTACAAAGATTATACACACTATCAGACTAGTTGGGCCCATCTAGTCTGATCCACCATTTGAACATGGCTGATCTACTTTTCCATCTCAACACCGTTCTCCTCCCTTCTCCCCATAATCTCGATGCCCTTACTAATCAAGAACCTATAAAGCCCCACTTTAAAAATATGCAATGACGTGGCCTCCACCTTGGCCATTACTTCAATGTGGGTGGTCCAGGACAAACAGCTAGTGATATTTATTCCCAAGTATTTGAAGCTTTTGTCAATCGCTACCAGTATCAGTGAATACCAGGGTGTGTGTACTGCTTTGCTTCCGAAGTCAATCACAATTTCCTGTGTCATGCTGACATTAAAGGAGAGGGTGTTGTCATGGCACCGGATTACGTGATTCTCAATCTCCTTCCTGTACTTTGCCTTGTCACTATTTGATATCTGGCCTACTACAATGTCATCTGCAAACTAGTAAATTGAGTTGGATTGGTATTTGGCTGCACGCCAATGTGAATAAGGAGTATAGTAGGGGTCTGAGAATGCATTCTTGCAGGGAACCCCCTATCCTCACTGATTGTGACCTGTCGATCAAGAAGTTGAGGATCCAGATGCAGAGTGGAGTGCTAACTCCAAGTTCTACGTGTTTGTAGATGAGCTTGATTGGGATAATGGTATTCAAAGCAGAGCTGTAGTCTATGAATAGGAGACTGACATACTTCTTATCCAGGTGTTCCAGGAATGAGTAGGGCCCGGGAGATGATATAAACCGTGGACTTGTTGTGATGGTCGGCAAACTGTATTGGATCAAAGCTGCTTGGTAGACTGGATTTAATGTGTGCAGTAACCAGCCTCTCAAAGCACTTCATGACAGTGGATGTCAAGGCCACTGGGTGGTAGTCTTTAAGGCATAAGATCTTGCCTTTCTTTGGCACCAGGATGAAAGTGATATTCTTAACGCAGGTGGGTACATCAGAACAGAATAGGGAGAGATTAAAGACGTCCATGGACACTCCCGCTAGTCGGTCCACACAGTTCCTAAGGACCCGCCCAGAGACTCCATCCAGGCTAGCTGCTTTCTGCGGGTTCACCCTCCGAAAGGCAAATCCAACCTCTGAAAGAGTGAACCTGGGAAAAGGCACACTCCAGTTTAACAGTACAGATGTCATCACCCTGTTGGTGTTTTGCTCAAAGCGAGCATAGAATGCAATTATTTCATCAGGGAGGGCCGCACTATCTGCAGCAATGCTGCCCGACTTCACTGTGCCGCCATTTATAGTCTCATAAGATCATGTGATAGGAGCAGAAGTAGGCCATTTGGCCCATCAAGTCTGCTCCGCCATTCAGTCATGGCTGATTCCTCCTAAACCCATTCTCCTGCTTTCTCCCCATAACTGACACCCGTACTAATATTGAATCTATCAATCTCTGCCTTAAAAATAAGCACTGACTTGGCCTCCACAGCATTGTATGGCAAAGAATTCCACAGTTTCATCACCCTCTGACTAAAGAAATACCTCCTCATCTCCTTCCTAAAAGAACGTCCTTTAATTCTGAGGCTATGACCTTTAGTCCAAATGCTTCCACTAGTGGAAACACCCTCTCCACATCCACTCTATCCAAACCTTTCACTATTCTGTATGTTTCAATGAGGTCCCCCCCCCCCCCCCCCTCATTCTTCTGAACTCTAGTGAGTACAGGCCCAGTGCCGTCAAGCGCTCATCATATGTTAACCTATTCATTTCAGGGATCATTCTTGTAAACCTTCTCTGGACCCTCTCCAGAGCCACCACATCCTTCCTTAGATATGGTGCCCAAAATTGCTCACAATACGCCAAATGCGGCCTGACCAGCGCCTTATAGAGCCTCCACATTACATCTGTTTCTGTATACAAGCCCTCTTGAAATAAATGTAGCATTGCGTTTGCCTTTTTTTACTACCAATTCGACTTGCAAATTAACTTTTTGGGAATCCTGCACCAGCACTCCCAAGTCCCTGTGCGCCCCTGATTTCAGGATTCTCTCCCCATTTAGAAAATAGTCTACACCTTTATTCCTACCACCAAAATGCATGACTCCACACTTTGCTGCACTATATTCCATCTGCCACTTCACTGCCCACTCTCCCACCCTGTCTAAGTCTTTTTGCGGAGTCTCTGCTTTCTCTACACTACCTGCCCCTCCACCCATTTTCGTATCATCCGCAAACTTGGCCACAAAGCCTTCAATCCCATCACCCAAATCATTAACATACAATGTGAAGGGCAGTGGCCCCAGCATCGAGCCCTGAGGAACTCCGCTAATCACTGGCAAAAAAAGTCCCCTTTATTGCCAAAATGTCTGACGAAAGAAATTCCTCATCTTCATTCTAAAGGTACATTTATTTTCCGAGGTTGTGCCCACTGGTCTTAGACTGGAAACATCCTCTCCACTTCTATTCTTATCTAGGCCTTATGTATTCAGTCGGGTTCAATTGGATCCTCCCTCATCCTTCCAAACTCCAGCAAGTACAGGCCGAGAGTCATTAAACATTGCTCATATGTTAACCCAATCATCCCCGGGATCATTTTTGTAAAACTCCTCTGGACCCTCTCCAATATTAGTGCATCCGTCCTCAGATACGGGGCCCAAATCTGCTCACAGTATTTTAAATGTGGCCTAACCAGCTCCTTATAAAGCTTCAGCATTACAAACTTGCTTTCATATTCTAGTTCTCTTGAAATGAATGCCAGCATTGCGTTTACCTTCGTTACCACCAACTCAATCTGCAAATTAATCTTTTGGGAATCCTGCACCCACACACTGAAGTCCCTTTTCACCTTTGATTTCTGAACCCTATTCCCATTTAGAAAGTAGTCTACGCTTTTATTCCATTCAGCAAAGTGCATGACCGAACGCTACATTCCATTTGCAACTTTTGTCCATTCTCCCAACCTGTCAAAGTCCTTCTGCAAACTCCATGCTTCTCAACCACCTGCCCCTCTACCTATCAACATATCATCCACAAACCGGGCCCCAAAGCCATCAATTCCATCATCCATATTATTAACATAAAACATGAAAAGTAGCACACCCAACACTGACCCCTGCGGAAAACACTAGCCACCAGCAGCCAACCATAAAAGGCCCCCTTTAATCCCACTCTTTGCCTTCTGCCAGTCAGTTATTCTTCCATCCATGCTAGTACCTTGCCTCTAATACCACGGGCTCCTATCCTTTTTAGCAGCATCACATGCAGCACTTTGTCAATGATCTTCTGAAATCATTAATATTGTTTAATATTGTTTATTGTTTAATATTGTTTATCTACCCACTCTCTTTTGACTATCCTGCTTGATAGTTCCTCAAAGAATTCCAACCGATTTGTCATGCAAGATTGCCCCTTAACAAACCCATGCTGACATTTCGAGAAACAGCACAGAAACAGGGTCTTCGGCCCACCAAGTCCACGCCGATCAGCGATCCCTCACATTAACACTAGGGACAATTTTACAATCATACGAAACCAATGTACATCTTTGGAGTGTGGGTGGAAACCGAAGATGGAGAAAATCCATGCATGTCTTAGGGAGAATGAACAAACTCTGTACAGACAGCACCTGTAATCATGATCGAACCCAGGTCTCTGGCGCTATAAGGCAGTAGCTCTACTGCTACGCCACCATACTACCCGTAGCCCGTTCTCAGCATTATAGTGCATCAGTTCCATAGAAAAAGTTCAATGTCTGCAATGGGGTAGAGGTGCATCAGACAGTATCCGAGCTTATGGTAGGACTGTTTAAAATCATGATAAGAGGGGAACAAGCTGATCTTGAGTCTGGTTGTACACATGGTTAAGCTTCTATTACTTACAACATTCTTGGGGGGTTGGACAGGCTGGATGCAGGAGGATTGTTTCCGATGTTGGGGAAGTCCAGGACAGGGGGTCGCAGCTTAAGGATAAGGGGGAAATCCTTTAAAACCGAGATGAGGAGAACTTTTTTCACACAGAGAGTGGTGGGTCTCTGGAACTCTCTGCCACAGCGGGTAGTTGAGGCCAGTTCATTGGCTATATTTAAGAGGGAGTTAGATGTGGCCCTTATGGCCAAGGGGATCAGAGGGTATGGAGAAAAGGCAGGTACGGGATACTGAGTTGGATGATCAGCCATGATCATATTAAATGGCGGTGCAGGCTCGAAGGGCCGAATGGCCTACTCCTGCACCTAATTTCTATGTTTCTATGTTTCTATTCCTTCTGCTGGACAGGAGCAGGGAGGAGGATGATCGGGGTGGAACAAGTCTTTGATTATGTTGGCTGCTTTTCTGAGGCAGCGTGAAGTGTAGATGGAATCAATGGACTAGGCTACATCTACAACACACTGCAATTTCTTGCGATCTTGGGCAGAACCGTTACCAAATCAAGCTGTGGCGAGAACATGGGACTCACCGCAAGTTGTTGAGGTTGAGGGAAAACTAGATAATTGCACCAAGGAAAAATAAAAGAAAATGTTGATCATGAGTGTTTAAAAAAAAAAAACAAGATGCACAGATACAACGTTAAGGTGTTGTATAGATACAACGTTAACGTTTTATACTTAGGTTGACTGCAACCACCCAACAAAGCAGAAAATCACAAGGATGTTGCTGCATAACCTCAGAAGAGAACTTCATCAATACATTGCAATGAAAAATACTCATTGGGGAAAAATAACAAAAGAGCTCTAGAGAAGCAGTGACAGGATCCATTTTTCTTAAATAACATGTTTGAAAGATTGGTTTCAGATGGACCCAGATCATCTTACACACAAATCATTGAAAAGTAACTTTAGATACAGACAACAATTAAGAAAGCAAATGACATGTAATTCTTTATTGCAAGTGGATTGGTGTAAAATACTGTAATTATAAATGACCCAGTAAAGGCACACATAGGATACTATGTACAAATTTGGTCTCTCTGTAACCAAGAAATTATAGACTTATGATGAGGGAATGCAACACAAATGGTTGGATATTAAAGGAATGAGGCAACAGGAGGTTAGTTTAGGACAAGATCAACCATGATCTTATTGAACACTGGGCAAGGCACAGAGCCAAAAAGCCCATTTCCTGCTTCTATTTCTATGTGGCAGGGCTCACATACAATATTCAGCAAAATATAATGGCTTCAATTATCTTATCCTCATCATAAAGTCACAGACCTTGCCCTATTGGGCCCATGCCAGCTCCCAGGGGAGCAATCCCATACATACTATTTTCTTCTGTTACCCTGTACTTCTGCGTGTAATCTTTGCTCGCACATACCGATTCGCTGCCTGCCCTTTGATTATTTTTGCAATTAATCTATACTGTAGGTTAAGTTACAGTTAATTAATCTACCAGCTGACCTTTGGGGTGAGGGAATAAACTAGATCTGGAGAAAACCCAAGTGGTATCAGTTTGCCTACCGCAAGAACAGGAGTACGGAGGATGCCATCTCAACGGCACTTCACTCCGCCCTCTCCCACCTTGACAACAGAGACACTTATGTAAGAATGCTGTTCATCGATTACAGCTCAGCATTCAACACCATTATTCCATCAAAACTGATCACCAAACTCGGTAACCTGGGCATCGACCCCTCCCTCTGCAACTGGATACTGGACTTTCTAACCAACAGACCCCAGTCTGTGAGGTTAGACAAGCACACCTCTTCAACCCTCACCCTGAACACCGGCGTTCCTCAGGGCTGTGTGCTGAGCCCCCTCCTCTACTCCCTCTTCACCTATGACTGCACACCTGTACATGGTACTAACACCATCATCAAGTATGCAGATGCTACAACGGTGATTGGCCTCATCAGCAACAACGATGAGCTGGCCTACAGGGAGGAGGTCCAGCACTTAGCAGCATGGTGCGCTGACAACAACCTGGCCCTTAACTCCAAGAAGACCAAGGAGCTCATTGTAGACTTCAGGAAGTCCAGAGGCGGCACGCACACCCCCATCCACATTAACGGGACGGAGGTGGAACGTGTTTCTAGCTTCAGGTTCCTGGGAGTCAACATCTCCGATGACCTCTCTTGGACCCACAATACCTCTACTCTGATCAAGAAGGCTCATCAGCGTCTCTTCTTCCTGAGGAGACTGAAGAAGGTCCATCTGTCTCCTCCGATCCTGGTGAACTTCTACCGCTGCACCATCGAGAGCATCCTTACCAACTGCATCACAGTATGGTATGGCAACTGCTCTGTCTCCGAACGGAAGGCATTGCAGAGAGTGGTGAAAATTGCCCAACGCATCACCGGTTCCACGCTCCCCTCCATTGAGTCTGTCCAAAGCAAGCGCTGTCTGCGGAGGGCGCTCAGCATCGCCAAGGACTGCTCTCACCCCAACCATGGACTGTTTACCCTCCTACCATCCGGGAGGCGCTACAGGTCTCTCCGTTGCCGAACCAGCAGGTCGAGGAACAGCTTCTTTCCGGCGGCTGTCACTCTACTAAACAACGTACCTCGGTGACTGCCAATCACCCCCCCCCCCCCCCCCCCCCCCCCCCCCCCCCCCCCCCCCCCCCCCCCCCCCGGACACTTATTATTTTTTTTTTATTCAAATCGTTTGCTATGTCGCTCTTCAAGGGAGATGCTAAATGCATTTCGTTGTCTCTGTACTGTACACTGACAATGACAATTAACATTGAATCTGAATCTGAATCTGATGATCAGGCCTCTACATGTGGCTAACACCTGATGAAAACTCAGGTTCCTGGAACAGAGGCAACAGCACTAATGGATAAACCACTGTGCAACAAATGCAAGGCCAATATCCTGCTGTATTAAACATGCTCAATGAAATGGTTATGGTCCACAACACATTCTCGAATCATGCAGAACCCCCTTGCAGGTTCAAATGAAGGCAAATGATTGGTGGTATGAAAGTGGGCTGACAAAAGTCCCAAACAAAGGTTGAACTGAAAACATCACAAGAATTACCTGGCTTCAACATGTACAGAAGACTTTATAGACTGGAAAAAAACACATAGCTTAATTCCTGTGACTATCTCCTTCACAAACAAAGGAATCACTCTACCATGTATCTGGCAAAATGCAGTCTGTTCATCACATGAGAGGTCACTTGCCATTATACCCTCACACAGGGAGTCATGAACTACTCATCAACAGAACATCAAGTACCATTGAGCTGACTGCCAAACTCAACAGTCAGATATAAATGTTTTATCAGTTTGCGTTTACAATTACATTTTCCAAAATATTGTTTCTCCCCACCAGAGTACTGGGCCTCAAAATTTGCCGCTGGCTGGTATAAGTGCAGAATCTTTGCATGGAGCAAACAGAATGACACTATGATCATACTGGACAGAAGGTGGATGCCCAGCTGGATCACACAATCCTAGACTTGGATATGGCACAGGGAAAAAGTGGACAATCAAAAGAATACTCAGAATATTTCTCATCGATTTAGATTTATGCATTTTATTTTCCTGTCCTGGGAGCCTGTTGCTTGGGAAAGTGCAGCAATTTGAAAATGTTTAGTCACAAAGCTCCAGGCATGAAGGACGAAGCATGTTGTTAATTTTACATATTTCTGACATAATTTAATATGTTACTACAAATCTGACCTTAAGATAATATTTTACTCAACACAAAGCCAATGAGAGTTAATGGAATATCTCCACAAATGACCTTTGTCAGATCAAGCCACAGTAGCCCTCCATTCCCATAGCTCACTGCTATGATCCATCATGAGCACAGCCATCCCTCCAGCGAAAGCATCTACATAAGGCACTGTCCCAAGAAGTCATCATCTATTATCCAAGAATCCCCACCATCTGGGCCATGCCCGCCGCTCACTATGATCATCAGGCAAAAGGTACAGAAGCCTGAACCCCCAAAACTACTACTTCTTACAAATATCAAGTTCTTCAACAAGGCTACACAACCCTAATGCTGCCTTAACTATGGCCCACTTCGCAGTACTGTGGACGTACTTTTCTCTAACTATATTTTTGCACTAATATCTTGTCCTTTTGCAGTCTTTTTTCTTTTGGAATTGTGTGTAATTCATGTATTATTTATAGTGTTTTTATGTGTTTGTCAGAGTATATGTACCCGTCATGCGGCTGCAGAAAGATTTTTGAATTGAACAAGCACAGTGACAATCTGATGCTCCATTTCACACTTGTTCTCACCTCAGAGAACTTAAAATCATAATGTTGGAAAGGAAATCTGACTGCTATCTTAAGGAAAAGCAAGAAACTGCAGATATTGATTTATGAGAAAAAGGTGCAAGTAGAATCAAGAGTTAAAATTGGCATGTCGTAGAGGTAATGCTACAGTTGTTATGGGAGATTTCAACATGCAGGTAGACTGGGAAAATCAGGTTGGCACTGGACCCCAAGAAAGGGAGTTTGTGGAGTGCCTCCGTGATTGATTCTCAGAGCAGTTTGTACTGGAGCCAACCAGGGAGAAGGCAACTCTAGACTTAGTGTTGTGTAATGAACCGGATTTGACAAGGGAACTTGAGGTTAAGGAGCCATTAGGAGGTAGTGACCATAACATGGTAAGTTTTCATCTACAATTTGAGAGGGAGAAGGGAAGTGTCAGTATAACAGTTGAACAAAGGGGACTATGGAGCCATGAGGGAGGAGCTAGCCAAAGTTGACTGGAAAGATACCCTAGCAGGGATGACAGTGGAACAACAATGGCAGGTATTTATGGGAATAATACAGAAGGTGCTGGATCAGTTAATTCCAAAGAGGAAGAAAGATTCCAAGGTGAGTAAGGGGTGACCGTGGCTGACAAAGGAATTCAGGGACAGTATAAAAATAAAAGAGAAGTACAACGTAGCAAAGATGAGCGGGAAGCAAGAGGATTGGGTAACATTTAAAGAGCAACAGAAGATAACTAAAAAGACAATACGGGGAGAAAAGATGAGGTGCAGAGGTTAGTTGATGAGAGGGGATCTTATTGGAACATATGATTGTTAAGGGTTTGGACACGCTAGAGGCAGGAAACATGTTCCCAATGTTGGGGGAGTCCATAACCAGGGGCCACAGTTTAAGAATAAGGGGTAAGCCATTTAGAACGGAGATGAGGAAACACTTTTTCACACAGAGAGTTGTGAGTCTGTGGAATTCTCTGCCTCAGTCGGTGGAGGCCGGTTCTCTGGATACTTCCAAGAGAGAGCTAGATAGGGCTCTTAAAGACAGCGGAGTCAGAGAATATGGGGAGAAGGCAGGAACGGGGTACTGATTGGGGATGATCAACCAAGACCACATTGAATGGTGGTGCTGGCTCGAAGAAACGAATGGCCTACTCCGGCACCTTTGTCTTTTGACAAGTGCTGGAGTAACTCAGCGGACAGGAAGCATCGAAGAAGAGCATGAATGGGGGAGAAGATCCAGTTTGCCCATAGCCTTATTATGGCAATGGAGAAGGGCCGGGACAAAACAGTCAGTATGGGAAAGGAAAGAGGAAAGATTAACAACCAGGAGATCCAATAGGCCTTGGTAAACAATTGTTGAGTCACCCACTACATCCGTTGTTCCCAATGTGGCCTGTGCATCGGCGGGACCAAACTTTCATCGGTGAGACCAAAGGGCGGTGACCCTTTCGCCAAGAGTTTCTGTTCGATCCAGCAAGGTGCACTGGATCTCCCGGCTGCTAATCATTTTAATTCTTCCCATTCCCATACTGACATTTCTGTTCTAGGCCTCCTCCATTACCAGAGTGAGGCAACTCGCAAATCGGAGGAAAAGCATCTCAATCAGGTTGGTAGCTTACAACCCAACGGTACAAATTTTAGGTAACTATCAAAACAACCCCCACCCCCATCCCGAACCCATCTTTCACCTTCCACCTACATTCCTTCTTGTAGCTTCCCAATTCACAACTCTTCAATTCCTTTGTCTTGCATCTTCTGTTTTTTCCTCTCTGGTCTTTGCCCAAACTTCTGCCTATCAAAACCCCCTTCATCTGCATCCACCTGTTACCTTCCAGGCTTTGCCCTGCCCCTCCTCTCGACCAGCTTCCTTCACCCCACCACAATCAGTCTGAAAGGTTTCAACACCAAACGTCACCTACCCATGTTCTCCAGAAATGCTGCTTGATCCATTGAGTTACTCCAGCACGAGTCTCCTTTTAAAAAAAATACAGTCCTATTGTTTGCCACAACGCACAATAGTTTCACGCTTCAAAATATAATCACTAATTCTAGACCTTACTCATTCAAGCCAAGCTAACAGCGTATGTAGTTCTGCCCTGGCCCTTCTCCGTTGCCAGTATATGGAGTTTTGCAAGATTCCTGCTCAAGAGCTGGTTTTTCAATTTCAGTAGCAAAATTGTTTGGAAAAAAATGATGACCTTGGTACAACATACCTTGTGGGAGGTCTCTCAAAATCTGCATCAAGAAACTTTTCATACGTTCCAACAAAGCTCTCCAGCCAGAGTTTAAGATAGTCCGGGTCTTTCTGTAATCACAAAGTACAAAGCATAATTTGTAGCATTTACCACCACTACTTGAACAACCAATATAAAGAAACCAAGACCGCAAATTTTTAACAAATGTCATACAGGAATAAAAATGTGAGATCTGGTTCGAAATCTTCATTTTTGGCACACGTTTCCATGCAAATTCAGATGTTCTGGAGCATTTGATACTGTGAATACTTTTGATACTGTGAAGTAAACCCAGGTTTGCTGATGATATAAAGTCATGTTGTAGTGTGAGCTATGAGAAGGATATAGAGAGGCTTTAGGAATATGTTAACAGGCTCTGTGAATAGACTGGATATGACAAATGGAATATAACGTGGAAAAAAAGAATGGTCAATCACTTGTGTCGAAATAAGTGTATTTTTTTAAATGAAAGATTGAAAAGTGTTGGGTTTGAGCCTCTGTTCAAAATTCACAAATATCACACCAATTATGGATGCAAATAGTGTTGGTGATTCAAAGTGGTTTTGAATCCAAGAGTAAAGATGTTGCTGCACATTTGAGAGGTTGGTGAGATTGCATCTGGAATAGTGTGCCCATTACTGCTCTACTTTCCAAAGGAAGGATACATAAGCAACAAAAAAAGTTCACTACACTGATGCAAGGAATGGAGAAGAGATTAAGCATAGACTGGCAATCTCGGGAATTTAGAGCATAGAAACCTTTGACCGACAATGGCTGTGCCGAGTATGATGTAATATTAAATTAATTCCTTCTGTCTATATGTGATCCATCCCTCTTCATCCCCTTCATTCATATGCCTGAAAGCTTCAAACATTTAGAAAAATGAAGAGATCTCATTGAAACATACTAAATTCTTACAATGGATGACGTACATACAGCAATGGTAATAATCAAACATCCAAAACTGAGATAAGAAATGTCTTCACTCAAAACACAGTACATCTTTGGAATTCTCTACCTAAGAGGTGAATGGGGACTCAAGAAAGAACAATAGAACTTTGGTTATGAAGGAACCAAGTGATATGGGGTTAGCACAGGAGAATCGTGCAGAGGCCGAAGATCAGCCACAATCAGTGTTTCCACTTTGAAGGAAATTACTGGAAATTCTGGTTGTCTTTGGGTAATTTTAGGGAAATGGAATAATTTGGGGAAATTTCCGCATCCGGCCCCCCGAAGGATCAGCACTGCATTGCCGGTTTGGCGCTCAAAGGTTTAAACAGTGCTGTCAGTTTAACGCGTGGGAATTTAAACAAAGAGCTGTCGGCTGCAGCGCTATGGGTTCTAAATATAGGGGGAGGGGGAGAGGGAGAGGGAGAGGGAGAGGGAGAGGGGGGGAGAGGGAGAGGGGGAGGGGGAGAGAGAGGGGGAGAGAGAGAGAGAGGGAGAGAGAGGGGGAGAGAGAGGGGAGGGGGAGAGAGGGAGAGGGAGAGGAGTGAAGGAGAGGAGGAGAGAGAGGGGAGGGGGGAGAGAGGAGGGGGGGGGAGAGGAGAGAGGGAGGAGGGAGGAGGGAGGGAGGAGAGAGGGAAGGAGGAGGGAAGGAGAGAGGGAGGGAGAGGGGGAAGGAGAGGGGGGGGGGACAAAGAGGAGGGGGGAGGGGGAAGAGGAGGAGGGGGAGAGGGAGATGGAGAGAGAGAGAGGGGGGGAGAGGGGGGAGGGAAGGGGGGGGAGAGAGGGGAGAGGGAGGGGGAGAGGGGGAGGGAGGGAAGTGGGAGAGAGGGGGAGGGAGAGGGAAGTAAAAGGGCAGGGGGGAGGGAGGGAGGGAGGGAGGGAGGGAGGGAGATCAGAGACTGAGACACATGAGAGCAGGTTGAAAAAACAAAGACAACAAAAGCTGTTGCAGGCAACGAAAGCTGCCTTGCATAACACTGTACAAGTGAGTAACAGAAGCAGGCAGATACGGTGTAGTTACATACATTGTTCTTCTTTGTATTGTTAACGTGTGCCCGTGGGGGAAAAAAAGCAACAAATAGCACGCAGGAAGCATTTTTGAAAATTTCAGGAAATACCATATTCCAGGAAATTTGGGATTCTATTTAAGGGAATTTTTTTTTTAGGTGTGGAAGCACTGGCCACTATCATCCTGAATGGTGAGGCAGTGTTATACGAGAATTGAACAAGGTTTCAAGTTGGGACCTGACTTCAGTCTGAAAGCATAAGGGGGGGAAAGCTGAAAAAGGGTAGATGTGGGGAGACCAGCAAGTGATACGTGGATTCAGATGAGGAGGGCTGAGGAATAGAGATAGTGGCAAAGACTAGATGTCAAATGGAGATAAAAGTGTGTTGGTTAAGGAAGGAAGAGGAGTGAAATGTAAAACCGAAGGGAGGGATGTGGGTGGAAGGTGACAGTGGGGGTTGGGGTAAAGAGGGAGAATAACAGGGACCCCTTGGTGCTCCAGACCTCATCCACACCCTACTTATCTACTGGATCCTTGGTTCACATTCTGAAGTAGTGAGCGAGCCAGATGCCAGAGCATCAGGATTTCTGAACTGATGCCGGAGTATTGGATGTTTTACTCTGTTTAAGACACGTTGCAGGAAGTTATGCTATCAAGTTGTGCATTCTGCGATCTCCCAAAAACAGCAAAATAAGAATGGTCGAACAACTGAATGAGCGATGTTGAAATGGGGGAAATAACATTTCCTAAAATAATGCAATAAAATATTTTACATTCACTTTATAGGGCAAATAGGGCAACCAAATGTTGCGTCTGAAAGATTTGGGAGGAGCTTAATTCTGAGCTACTATGACAGGTAAAATATGTAATTTTGTAAGACTTACAGTCCTCTAACATGATAGAAAGATAAATGGTAGAAAGATAAAACAAAGTTTAGAAGCACAATGCTGTCTTCCAATGCAAGCTACATAAATGTGTACATTTTTTACATAAATGTAAAAAATATGAAGAGTCTCGACCCGAAACTTCACCTATTCCTTCTCTCCAGAGATGCTGCCAGACCCGCTGAGTTGCTCCAGCATTTTGTGTCGACCTTAAATATGTAAATTACTTGGGAGTGTGAAGTTTTCTAGAATTTGCTTCACGAACCTTTAGCGTAGACCAATACATTGATAAAAACACCCACCACTATGGGTGCCAAGCACATTCCAAAACATCTTTAAAACATGTTTACATTAATCAGAAACAAATATTAAATAGAAAGCCTGCAAAGTTAAATTATCAACTTGTTGCTCCATTAATCATTCATGCATATTGTAAGATCTAAATATTGGAAAAGTTTGACGTTTGCTTTTCAATCTAAATGACACCTGTAATATCGTAAACTTAGACGCGGCATGATGACTTATTGACGCGTAGCGTTTCCTCAAGTGTCGCAACATTTTTTTGTCGCCACTGGTTATTGAAATGTTTTAAATCTTTTGCCGACCCTGATACGTCAGTCAATGGCACAGGCAGTCGCCGGGAAAGAAAAGCTGTGGGACAGGCCCTTTACTCCAGCATTTTGTGTCTATCTTCTATGAATGAAGGTGGATATGGGGCCATATTCTTGGCAGTGCGAATAACAGGGAAGAAACAGTTACATCGGTGACAAGTCCAGTGGCTAAAACAAACTTAGTTCACATTTGACCAGGACTATTACTAAATTTATTTAGAAAGGTATCATATTGCTAACTACAACCGTAAATATCACAGGGGAGTAAGTACAATCTCAAGAGTCATTTTTTGTAAAAACATTAGCATCAGTCTGAAGAACCAGAAGGGTCTCAACCCGAAAACACGTCGCCTATTTAATAAATGGAGATCAAACAGGATTTATACTAAGAGACTCCATAGATGCTGCCTAAATTAAATAAAATCTTCCGCTGGGATTCTCGAGTGATAAATGCCTGTGTCAAGAAGCTACCATACCTTCAATTTTTTTGTACAGCATCTGCAGTTCTTTCTTTTTTCAAACAAAATCTTGATCTGGATTATCTCGTTCAGTCATGGTTTTTTATAACAAATTAAAAAAGTTCACAAATTCGGGAAAATGCGCCGATAAACAATAAAAATAATCAAAGAACATTACATTGAATTCCCTATCCCGGACAAATTACTGAAATCAAACCTAACAACATTTAGAAAGGTATGGATTTGGTTGGTGGGTGGGGGAGGCACATATTGCTGATTTGGTTGTTAATCCGCATAAAGTTCAATATCAAATGAGAGCCGTATGTAAGATACAATCTAAATGGAGTTTGGTAAGATTTTTTGAAAAATTCCCATTTTGCAGGCTGGTCAAAAAAAGTAAAACCTAATCCATGGGAGAGGCTTATATACCGGATCCAAAATTGGGTCAGAGGCAAGAAGCAAAGGGCAATGGTTGACAGGTACAATTCTGGCTGGGCATCAAAGTAAAAGAATAAACTGTAAAATGAGATGCTACTGAGAAAAACAGCAACTTTTTGGAAGTTAAAACACTGCAAATGTAATGGCCACTAGGGGGGTGCCGCATGATGGCAGCCTCTACCTACAGTCTGTCTGTTTTTCTATCTTTTTTCATTTTTAGTTACGTTTTGGAGGACTTTTCTTAGTATTTCTGTGGGGGAGGGGGGTTGGGTAAGGGGGAAACCGTTTCTCAGTCATTTTCTGACGAGGATGCGACTATTCTCAGTCGCATCTTCGCCCCCTCCCCCCCCGTGGCCTACCAACTCTGGATTGGCACGACCCTTCCTGTCGGGGACAGGACCAAAGCTTCAGCAGAGGTGCAGCACTGTATTCACCGCGAAGCGGGCGATGCCTTACCTGGATCGCTGTTTGAAGCTCCGGAGTGTTGGGCCTGCTGCTTCAACATCGCAGAGCTGTGGTTTGCAGAGATTCCAGCGCGGGCAGCGCTGACTTCAACATTGCGGAGTCCTGGGATCCCTTTGCCGAGGGCCGCCACCATGAATCTCCGCCCAGCTCGGCCTGTGGACTTCGGGAGCCGCGATCTCCGGTAAGAAGTGGCCAATTCGGAAGTCAAAGGCGCTGAGAATGTTCTCCCGTTCTGATGTCAGAGTTCCATCATCCAACGAGCGGGCCTGAACATCGGGCCGCTCGTAGCGGCAACTGCGAGGAGTTCGGGTGCCCCCCGACCACGGGAGAACAACAGAAAATAACAGAGGAGGATGACTGGACTTTGGTGCCTTCCCTCACAGTGGGAAACTTTGATTCCGCTGTGTGGGGATGTCTATGTTAAAGACTATCATGTTCTGTGCTCTTTTTTATTCATATGGCTGTATGGTGACCACAAATTTCACTGTACCAATTGGTACGTGACAATAAATGTCTCTTGTCTCTTGGTGACATTGCAGATGCATTCTCTTTCCTCAAGAGACTTTGAGTGTTTAACAAACCTTAAACTGGACTTTATTGTCAAATCCTTCAACTGAACCAAGATTGTTAAATGGCCACAGAACAGAGGAGGCTTAAGGGAGATTTAATTGAGCTGTGTAAAATTATGAGGGGCTGAGACAAAGAAAATAGGACAGACATATTTCCCTAAGAGCAACAATTAAATCCAGATTAAGATTTCTTAAAGAGTCCAAGGCTCAAGGGAAGAGAATGTCACGATTAAATTGTAAAGAGGGCAAAGTGTTATTATTTCACCCATAGTTTGACGATCATCATTACTTCAGCAATGCTGCTTCTGAACAGATCAGTATCATGAAGGTACCCTTCAGTCTCTTACTGCTGGGTGTCGCCGTCAGCGACGACAGCCTCGCCAACGGTTTGTCTATATTTTTGTCTTTAATGATATTTTTAGTGTGTTTTAAAAAGTATGTGTTAATGGTCTCTGGTTTGTTTTATGTGGGGGGTGGGGAGGGGGAAACTTTTTTTCAATCTCTTACTTTGCCAGAGATGCGATTGTTTTCTAGATCGTATCTCCAGGTGCTCTGCGGCCTAACATCATAGAGCTGGAGGCCTTGCTCGAGACTGACTTTGAGCCCCACAGCGGGGACGTGGACTTACCATTGGAGCCTGCGATCCCTTGCCTGGGATCGAGGCTCTAACCGCGGCCTGCGCATTTCACCATCAAGGAGCTCGCAGTCACGGGTAGAGACAGATGTCGGGAAGCTCCAAAGTTGTAGGAGGTTCGACCAGCCCCGACTCGGGGTCTGGTCGCCTGGCTCGAGGGAGATGAGATCTCCTCGATGAAGGAGCTTAATTGCCCCGACGCGGAGGGCCCGACCACTGGCTGCGGGAGCCAAGATCGCCACGTCAACGGAAGGCACGAGCCCCTCGACCACAGGAGAACAAAGAAGGGAAGAGATTGAACTTTTTTTTCGCCTTTCATCACAGTGAGGAATGTGGGGGAGTCGCTGTGGTGGATGTTTATGTAAAAATGCATTTTGTGTGTTTTGTTGCTATTTATTGGTATGACTGTAAACGGCAAACCAAATTCCTCGTATGTTGCAAAACATACTTGGCTAATAAAGTATGATTATGATTACCGTGATCTACATATCTCCCAGTTGCTAAAAATTTTAACTTCCCCCCCCATTCCCATAGTGACCTTTCTGTCCTGGGCCTCCTCCACTGTCAGAGGTCCAACGCAAATTGGAAGAACAGCACCTCATATTTTGTTAGGGCACCTTACAACCCGGCCGTATGAGTATTGACTTCTCTACCTTCAAGTAACCCTTTCTTTCCTTCTGTCCATCCCTCCCCATCCTAGTTTTCCGACTAGTTTGACTGTCCTCCTGATTACATTTTATCTTTGTATGCCTCGTTGTCAACTTCCCCATGCTAACAATGATCTATTCTACATTTTCCTTGATCTTCGTCCCTTTGATCTCTCGTTTTCATACCCTACCCTTCCATATCTCCGTGTCTCTCTCTTCCTTGACTCTCAGACTGAAGATTGGCTGGACCCTTCCAGGATTTCTATTTTTGCTCCATAGCTGGCTTAGTCTGTTATCGATTACAGGGAGGACCGCATAGTTTCAAAAAGCGCAAACATTCTAAAGGCACAGCCAGAGTCTGTAATAGTAGTGATAGATGGCATTACACAAATGGGGAGTAGAAATTGGACTCCATTCCAGAAGCAAGCCCGCAGAAGAAAACATTCTGATAACAAGAGATTGAAACAATTGCTACCCTTGTATTAAGCTCTCTCAAAATACATTTTGCATAAAGGTAAGCCCGATTTATGCAAGCTGTTCTCCTCAAATGTTCAACATAAGGAGTTACAGAAAGACCAGTACCTTGACCTCCTATTCATTTTCAATTGCACAAGTCAGCAAATATTTTGTTGATACAGCACACGGTATGCTAGGAATTTCTATTTAAAGCTAGTCAACTACCTAAACTACATTTTTTCTCGTCCACTTGGACAGCTTGTTATTCCGCACCACAAAGTTCCACAGTTCTTGTTATTAACTAAAATGATCAAAACTTTGTACTGTAAATGGGTAGTAAAATGAATTGGTACCCAGACTAGCAGCTCTTCATTTTTACCTTTCAACTTATCCATTTAATACTTATTTTATAATTCAATACAGGTTTTGAAAACTATCCACGTTTGTTATATTTTCTGATAACATTTGACAAATGCCTCTGGGGAATAAACAAACTAGATGCAGCAATAATATCTGCTTTGCAATTACAAGTTGATTGATTCCCAATGGGTAAGAATTGAAAAAGTCATGCATGATACAACTCAATATTTTATAAAAGAACCATGACCTACAACAACTGACCCTTTATTTTCAAACTGTTTCAATTCCAATAGAAATAATTCCTTAAACATTGCACTTAATTGTAATGATTGTATTCCCCTCCAAAAAATAACTTTCTTCTAGTTGCAACCTTTTCTCCTCTGCCCTGCAGATCCCAGAGGGAATAAAAAGAGCAATATTCACAGTATTGTTTTTCTTAGTTTACCCTTCAGTATGGAGGCTTTGTAGACACGACTCATATCCGTACATACTTTTAAAGTGATGTCAGGCCACCTGGGATTGATCTCTATATTCACGCTAACCTTGATGAAACTGACAGGAAACTACTGCGTGCATGGCTCTATTTCTGGTAGTAACCCGACATCAAGTAAAACTTTGCTTTGCTTTAATTTCATGACTGTTTCAAAAGAAATTAGATCACAAGCTTTATCTCCATGTTACCACTCCTCTCAATTAGAACTTTCAGAATTTTTGTTTCACTCCAGAGACCCGAGCACAATGATCCAATATGACGCTCCAGAACAGTGCATCAGAGGAGAATGGCAATTTACCTCTCAATCATTATTCAGGTAAATGGGGAAATCCAAACCCCTGTTGATCCTCCCACCAGAGCATAAAACACTGAAAGTAAATGCTTATGTTTATTGGAGGCTCAATGTTACATTATTCTGTGGAATCTTGTAAACAGAGTAGCTGTCAACCAAAGTACCTATTGTTGCAAAGATTCTCTGGAGCATGCTGAAGCTACTAAAAAAGCCACATAATTGCAAGTCCTTCTTTTAATAATCAGACATTGTAATAAAATGGCCTCAGATACGGGGCCCAAAATTGCTCACAATACTCCAAATGCGGTCTGCCCAGCGCCTTATAAATCCTCAGCATCAAATCTCTGTTATTGTATTCTAACCCTCTTGAAATAAACGCTTGCATTGTGTTTGCCAATCAGACTCAGTGTGAAAACAAGTCATCCTGACCACGAGAGACTGTCCAAGAAGATGGCAAAGTTGAAAAAGTGGTTTATCTAGTTGTGCTTGCAAGAGGAACAGCAAAATAACAGGAAAATGATAATTCCACAGTTAAAAAAATCTTGGAAGTAATAACAAACCATAGCCCAAACGAATGTGCAATTAACAGGGTTGCCAACTCTCACGCATTGAGCGTGAGACTCACGCATTTTGACAAATTCTCACGCTGATCACAAATTTCTCACGCTCTGTCGTGAGAAATTCGGTGATCAACGAGAATTTCAACTGCATGGGCTGCGGGTGGAGAGCCGGGGCGGAGGGAGGGATGGAAGCAGCGGCGGGGGCAGATGCGGACGGGGAGCCGGGGTTGGCAAGTGTTTGCCGTGCTGGCGACTCGCTCGCTGCAGCTAGGGCCATGGAGCAGCCTCAGTGCAAGAGTCCAGGGCTGTCTGAGGCTTCGGAAGCGTTGCGCCACTGCGGTTAGATTCTCTGTGCCAAATTCGCCCTGGTGACCGGCATGGATCAGGCGGTGTCTCTGGAGACAAGGAAAGGGTGACGTTTCTGGTCGTGACCCATCCAAGGATGGTCGTGACCCATCCAAGGGTGGTCGTTTACTCTACCTTCCCGAAATATTGTCATTTGCCACTCAACTATTATATTTGTTAACCTCACTGACTATTTGTAACCTCCCCCCCCCCACCCAAATTCCTTTTGACAGGTTGAATAGAAATGCCCCCAGTCTCGAGGTTATTATTTGTCTTTAGTTTTAGCTTGAACCAGGACATCTGAAGATTCAAAGTTTAATATATTAATTGTGCTGATACTGAATCCAACCAACCACGTAATGAATATTATCCATTCCGGAGGTTTTATTTTTCTGATGCCATTTAAACTTCACTTGGATTTCAATCACTTCAATGTAAAAGTAATTGGGAATGGGGAGCATTGGAACAAAAATGTGCCCTCGTATACAGTTACATATTAACTGTAATATAATAATGTATGCATGTTGGTAGGTGCAATCAAAACAAATATCTTTTTATCTTTGTTGTGTTTGAATACCACAGAAAATATTATGTGCTCTCAAGATCACATTTAATAGAATAATATTGCTTAAATATATAGTTATTGGACTTTGCATTTCGGAAAAGTCCCTGCTAAGAAGAAGACAGCAAAATACTGAAAATATTCGGGGTGAAAATGACTTCAGGACAGTTTGTTAGGAAAATGAAGAAAATGGTAACAGAATACTTATACAGCTGAGTGAGTATAATTTTATGGATGAGAAATTGGGTTCAACCAATTGATGACATTTGACAAAGTAACTAGCATGTAGATAACAAGGAAGCCAATGGATGCTGCCAATGGATTATACAAAAATAGGTCCGTGAAGTGCCCCATAAAAGATTACCGCATTAGTAACCACCTGTGGACTTGAACGTAAAAGTCCAGGCGGTTAGATATGGGGCTTTATGTGTGGGGCAGATATATTGTTAGTGCAGAGGGGCTAGGAGCAAGGCCAAGTATGCATCCAGAGTCAAGGTCTGGAATAGTACTAGGTGTGCAGTCAAAGCTGGGACAATGAGAGTGTTCAGCACTGGGAACCTACGCAGGTAAGCAGCTATGATCAGGGTAGAATAGGGGGCCAGGTGTAAAGGGCCTGTCCCACGAGCATGCGACTACAGCGGCGAGTATGACGAAACCGGAAGCGGGGGCCGCGCGGAGGTCGAGTGATCCTGTACGAGTTGACGTGAAGTTTGAGCGAAGTCCGCGGGAAGTTCGCGCGTGACGTACGGCGTCAAGATGCTGCATACGGCGTCAAGACGCTGCGCACGCCCGTTGAGGCAGTTTTTCGGAGCCCCGCGATGTCAGGACCAGATCCGCACAACTGCATTCGGCTCCGCCGATCAAAGTGCGACCAGCCCCACAAAGCCTTACGGCTCAAGCGACCACATTAGGTAGCGCTTGCCGCATGCAGTCGCATGCTCGTGGGACAGGCCCTTAAGGCTGGACTTAAGGTCGGGAATGAGAGAAGGTAAGCAATTGGAGTCAGAGTCAGGAGTAGCACCAGGTGCGCAGTGAGACCCAGGTTGGTCAATATGGGCCAAGTGTTTGATTATAATCTGATTTCCATACATGAATATACTAAGATGATTCATGTGTTGCGCCTGTTGATCAGAGCCTGGCTCCACTGTGGAATGCAATTAGGAATGTAATTTAGCCTAACCTTATTCATAGCTAATCCAATTTAAAGCATAAATATTGCATTCAAGTGAAAGTTAAAAGACTGGCTACAGCATGCACCAGATTGCACAATTTCAAGCTGAAAAATGCAAATGCTCCGTACCAATGGGAGGGGGGACACCCCCCTCCCACCCCACCTCGGACGTGCTTGGTCTCTTGCAATTTCACACTCCCAGCTCTCACCCAATATTGGCAGCCCTGATTTGTTGGCTTAATAGTTGAAGAAATAAGGCACATATCCATGTTGGCAATTTCCCAAATGCAATCAGGAATTCCAAGTAAATTGCTCATGCTACAATTACTCTCACCTGTCTCATGCAGCTATTTTATAATATTCCACTGTGTTTATTTAATAAACATGTTATCAAAGAATTGGCTATTTACTCTCTGAAGGTAAAACTAAAGTACATTACATTATCAGTAAATAAAATGGGAGAAATGGGAAAGGTACTGAATTCCACGATTTCTTCTAAGATCGTGGCTGATCCTCTTTGCGTTGGATGAATGTTACCAGTTCAGAATTCAACTTTATTGCAAATCTAATTTGAAGGAATAGCTATTGGCAGGCAGACAATAGCTTTCGTAAAAAGTATGGCAACACATTGTATTTAATAAATTCCTGACTACAAAGGATGTATGCATTCACGCATTCCTGGGAATATTGCACATGATTTCAACCACCTTTTCCTTAAACTGTGCTTCTTGATCTATAATAAGAGAGATCTATAATCAATATGTGTTTGTAATGGCTAATTCAAATTATCTCTCATCTGTCTCTTGCACACAATGCTAAAATAATCAACGAGAAAAGAATTTCCAAAATATTCCAGTAGGAATATTCCTTTACAAGATGCAATGATTTCAAGACAAAGATAAAGATAAAACTGGTTTAAAATAATTGAAGCAAAGTTCTTATGTCATAGTTAGAGTTGGTTAGAAATATATAACATTTGTTCAAAATTATACTTCTATCAGAAACAGGTGTGGGACCAGCATTCTGGCAGGCAGGTTTGCCACTGCTACACAGGTGGCTTTAAACTGAATAAGGGGGGTGGGGTGTTGAATGGGACAGTGGAGGATGGAGTTAAAGGGAAAGGGTTTCTTAAATGTGTGAGCGTAGAGACCAAAGGGTGTAAAATGAGGGTAGAAGAAATAGGTAGCAAGGTGAAAAGTAAAAGTGGCAGGCAGACAAAACCAGGGCAAAAATCAAAAAGGGCCACTTTTCAACATAATTGTATAAGGGGTAAGAGTGTTGTAAAAACAAGCCTGAAGGCTTTGTGTCTCAATGCAAGGAGCATTCGTAATAAGGTGGATGAGTTGAATGTGCAGATAGCTATTAATGACTATGATATAGTTGGGATCACGGAGACATGGCTCCAGGGTGACCAAGGCTGGGAGCTGAACATCCAGGGATATTCAATATTCAGGAGGGATAGATAGAAAGGAAAAGGAGGTGGGGTAGCGTTACTGATTAGAGAGGGGATTAATGCAATGGAAAGGAAGGACATTAGTTTGGAGGATGTGGAATCGGTATGGGTAGAGCTGCAAAACACTAAGGGGCAGAAAACGCTGGTGGGTGTTGTGTACAGGCCACCTAACAGTAGTAGTGAAGTTGGAGATGGTATCAAACAGGAAATTAGAAATGCGTGCGACAAACGCAAAACGGTTATAATGGGTGACTTCAATCTACATATAGATTGGGTGAATCAAATTGGCAGGGGTGCTGAGGAAGAGGATTTCTTGGAATGTATGCGGGATAGTTATCTAAATCAACATGTAGAGGAACCAACGAGAGAGCAGGCTATTTTAGACTGGGTATTGAGTAATGAGGAAGGGTTAGTTAGCAATCTTGCTGTACGTGCCCCCTTGGGCAAGAGTGACCATAATATGGTTGAGTTCTTCATTAGGATGGAGAGTGACATTGTTAATTCAAAAACAATGGTTCTGAACTTAAAGAAAGGTAACTTTGAGGGTATGAGACGTGAATTGGCCAAGATTGACTGGCAATTAATTCTAAAAGGGTTGACGGTGGATATGCAATGGAAGACATTTAAAGACTGCATGGATGAACTACAAAAATTGTTCATCCCAGTTTGGCAAAAGAATAAATCAGGGAAGGTAGTACATCCATGGATAACAAGGGAAATCAGGGATAGTATCAAAGCGAAGGATGATGCGTACAAATTAGCCAGAAAAAGCAGCATACCGGAGGACTGGGAGAAATTCAAAGACCCGCAGAGGAGGACAAAGGGCTTAATTAGGAAAGGAAAAATAGATTATGAAAGAAAACTGGCAGGGAACATAAAAACTGACTGCAAACGTTTTTATAGATATGTGAAAAGAAAGAGATTAGTTAAAACAAATGTAGGTCCCTTGCAGTCAGAAACAGGTGAGTTGATCATGGGGAACAAGGATATGGCGGACCAATTGAAAACTACTTTGGTTCCGTCTTCACTAAGGAAGACATAAATAATTTGCCGGAAATAGCAGGGGACCGCGGGTCAAAGGAGTTCGAGGAATTGAGTGAAATCCAGGTTAGCCGGGAAGTGGTGTTGGGTAAATTGAATGGATTAAAGGCCGATAAATCCCCAGGGCCAGATAGGCTGCATCCCAGAGTACTTAAGGAAGTAGCTCCAGAAATAGTGGATGCATTAGTAATAATCTTTCAAAACTCTTTAGATTCTGGAGTAGTTCCTGAAGATTGGCGGGTAGCAAACATAACCCCACTTTTTAAGAAGGGAGGGAGAGAGAAAATGGGGAATTACAGACCAGTTAGTCTAACATCGGTAGTGGGGAAACTGCTAGAGTCAGTTATTAAAGATGGGATAGCAGCACATTTGGAAAGTGGTGAAATCATTGGCCAAAGTCAGCATGGATTTACGAAAGGTAAATCATGTCTGACGAATCTTATAGAATTTTTCGAGGATGTAACTAGTAGCGTGGATAGGGGAGAACCAGTGGATGTGGTGTATCTGGACTTCCAGAAGGCTTTCGACAAGGTCCCACATAAGAGATTAGTATACAAACTTAAAGCACAAGGCATTGGGGGTTCAGTATTGATGTGGATAGAGAACTGGCTGTCAAACAGGAAGCAAAGAGTAGGAGTAAACGGGTCCTTTTCACAATGGCAGGCAGTGACTAGTGGGGTACCCCAAGGCTCAGTACTGGGACCCCAGCTATTTACAATATATATTAATGATCTGGATGAGGGAATTGAAGGCAATATCTCCAAGTTTGCGGATGACACTAAGCTGGGGGGCAGTGTTAGCTGTGAGGAGGATGCTAGGAGGCTGCAGGGTGACTTGGATAGGCTGGGTGAGTGGGCAAATGTTTGGCAGATGCAGTATAATGTGGATAAATGTGAGGTTATCCATTTTGGTGGCAAAAACAGGAAAGCAGACTATTAGCTAAATGGTGGCCGATTGGGAAAGGGGGAGATGCAGCGAGACCTGGGTGTCATGGTACACCAGTCATTGAAGGTAGGCATGCAGGTGCAGCAGGCAGTAAAGAAAGCGAATGGTATGTTAGCTTTCATTGCAAAAGGATTTGAGTATAGGAGCAGAGAGGTTCTACTGCAGTTGTACAGGGTCTTGGTGAGACCATACCTGGAGTATTGCGTACAGTTTTGGTCTCCAAATCTGAGGAAGGACATTATTGCCATAGAGGGAGTGCAGAGACGGTTCACCAGACTGATTCCTGGGATGTCAGGACTGTCTTATGAAGAAAGACTGGATAGACTTGGTTTTACTCTCTAGAATTTAGAAGATTGAGAGGGGATCTTATAGAAACTTACAAAATTCTTAAGGGGTTGGACAGGCTAGATGCAGGAAGATTGTTCCCGATGTTAGGGAAGTCCAGGACAAGGGGTCACAGCTTAAGGATAAAAGGGAAATCCTTTAAAACCGAGATGAGAACTTTTTTTCACGCAGAGAGTGGTGAATCTCTGGAACTCTCTGCCACAGAGGGTAGTTGAGGCCAGTTCATTGGCTATATTTAAGAGGGAGTTAGATGTGGCCCTTGTGGCTAAGGGGATCAGGGGGTATGGAGAGAAGGCAGGTACGGGATACTGAGTTGGATGATCAGCCATGATCATATTGAATGGCGGTGCAGGCTCGAAGGGCCGAATGGCCTACTCCTGCACCTAATTTCTATGTTTCTATGTTTCTAAACTAACAACGTGCAACATCTTATTTTCAATTTTGTTTAATTTACGTAATTATCCGAAAGATGTTTAAATTAAGTTAGTGATCCAAGAGCACACTTGCAATGCTTTGGGTGTCCTTATTTGGCTTACTCCTTATTCTTAAACTGTGGCCCGTGTTTCTGCACTCCCCCAACATCGGGAACATGTTTCCTGCCTCCAGTGTGTCCAAACCCTTAACAATCGTATATATTTCAATAAGATTTCCTCTCATCCTTTTAAACTCAAGTGTATTCAAGCCCAGTTGTGTCATTCTCTCATCACATGACAGTCCCACCATCCCAGGAATTAACCTTGTAAACCTACGCTGTACTCCCTCAGTTCTTGTCTCTTATTGCAATACAATTTTTTCGTTCTGAACACACAACTGGCTAATGACACCAGCAAACAAAATAGATTACTCATTCATAAATAGATATATTATTCAGATTAGGAATGGCTCAATGTGTCAGAACAATTCCATTGAAAAAGTAAGAGAGAGAAAACTGGAAAAGAGAGGTGGAGATGGTGATGAAGGTGTAAAGGAGCCAAAAGGGTGTAAGACAAGGAAAGAGGAAGATGGAATATAAAGCTGGACAGAGGGATATGGGTGGGTAAACATTATTTGCTTATCTCTTCCAACCCAACTTTGGTACTTACCCCTGCAATCAGAGATGTAACACCTGTCAATACACCACCACCCTCTCTATTCCACCCAAGGACACAGCAGCCCTTCCAAGAGAGATAGAAGTTCACATGCACCTCTTCCAACCTCTTCCATCGCATTAGATGCTCGCAACATGGCCTCCTCTACATCTGTTGGTGCACACACATTTCTCTCACCATCTTACACCACTTTCGGGAATATTCAGACAGACAACTTTCTGGAATTTGAGGTAACCGTTTTCTTAAAGTTCGTTTGCTTCTAGGCAGACGAAATCCGATGTGACCACCCTTAAATTTCTCCATTTGGCTGGGTGCTATCAACCACAAACTAAGGGTTGACCCTTTTTTGACATATTCTTTGACCCAAGATAGACACAAAAAGTTGGAGTAATTCAGAGGCAGCATCTCTGGAGAGAAGCTATGGGTGACGTTTCAGGTCGAGACCCTTCCTCAGAACCAGCATCTGCAGTTCCTTCCTACATATTCTTTGACCTTCCAGATACTGCTGTTATTTGACCAGATCAGCAACCAGAAACGTTTAACAAGTTATCACCTGTAGCGGCACCTGGTGACAACCCAAGGTCACAACGAACCATCGGCTCTAGAGGGCGGCGCCTTGGTGGGGGAGGCACGAGTCGCGGGATTGGTACGTGAGTGGGTATTTAAGGCCGTGCAACGCCCATGTTAGGCGAGGAGTAGGGAGCTGTATTGGTGAAAAATAAACATGTCTAGGGCACACAACTCGTGTCCGACTAGTTTTTGGCTGGACTCCTGCGTGCCTTGGTGACCTCAGACGCCCAGGCGTGTAATCCTGGAAGGGAAATGTTTTTAAATGCATTCTGCCGCTGCTGCCTACGAAGCTGAACTCAACGCCGTCTCCCTGAAGCTACAGACATTTTGGACCTCGCAGCCGGGGGTTTGGTTTCGACAGGCCGAATCCCAATTTTACATCCGCGGCGTTACAGTTGACGAGACTCGCTATCACTATGTGGTAAGCGCCCTTGACCAGCAGACGGCCGGTCGGGTCATTCCTTACCTGGATAACCCGCCGGTCGTGGGTAAGTTCGCAGGCCTCAAGGAGCTGCTGCTCCGTATCTACGGGCCGAGCCGAGTGCAGCGCGCCTGTCAGGTCCTTAACATGGGCGGGTTCGGCGACCGATGCCCTCGGCCCTCATGAGCGAGATGCCATGCTCATGGCGACCACCTGCCCTGCCCGCTCTTTGAATTTACCTACCTTCAGCAGTTCCCGCGAGACATCCACCGGCAGCTCGCGGGGGAAAGTTTTGAAGATCCCATCCGGCTAGCGGCCCGCGCTGATGAGCTGTGGATCTCTGACATAAGTTTTTTTGGCCTTCCATCACAGCTATGTGATGGATGTTTATGTAAAATGTAATTATGTTGTGTCTGGGGTCTATTTGTGTGTAATGTATGGCTGCAGAAACGGCATTTCGTTTGGACCTCCAGGGGTCCAAATGACAATTAAATTGACTCTTGACTCTCTCTTGACTTGACTCTGACCAGCAGCAGGTGGGTGCGCTGGAATATCTGGAACCGCTGGAATCCCCGGAATCGCTGGACCAGATTGACTCAACGCCCTGGCAGGCCCAGCGACCCAGGACCAAGCCCACAAGAGGGCCACGCCCACAAGAGCCACAGACAAGACAAGTGGAACAGGAGAGGAGGATGGCTGAGCCACAGACCAGACAAGTGGCACAGGGATGGAGGATGGCTGAGCAGGATCCAGGAGAGCCAAGGAGAAGAATGTGGTGTTTTTACCACCAGCGCTGGGGTTCAACAGCCCGCCAATACCGCCAGCCATGTTCGTTTCCAGGAATGGCAGCACCGGCCACCGATAGTCACTGAGGTGGCTGGCAGGATCCATCGACTGTATGTCTGGGACCGGCGCATGGGGCTCAGGTTCTTGGCGGATACGGGGGTGCAGGTCAGCGTATTGCCCCCATCTGGACTCGACCTTCGTGCTGGTAAGAGGGGCCCCCCGTTAACTGCTGCGAATGGCAGTTCAATCCACACATATGGCGTCCGCACGGTTCCTGTCATTTTTGGCGCGTGCTATTTCACCTGGCCTTTCATCATCGCGGACGTGGCCCAGCTGCTGCTGGGCGCAGATTTCTTGCGGGCGCAGTCGCTCCTCGTGGACGTGAAAGGCCAACGTCTCATCCACACGTCAACTTTTGAGAAGATCTCCTTGCGCTCCACTGCGTCAGCAACTCAGTAGCGACGGTGGATAATGTCTACGCCCAGGTACTGGCTAAGTTTCCGGACATTGTCACCCCTAAGTTCGGCTCGGCCAGCCTGAGGCACGGTGTCATGCACCATATTCTGACATCTGGTCCACCTCTCCACGCTCGTGCCTGTAGGCTCGCTCCTGACAAGCTCCTCATAGCAAAGACAGAGTTTCGTAGTATAGAGGCCATGGGAGGCCATGGGCATCGTTCGAAGCTCCAACAGCCCATGGGCCCACCCCGCTGCACATGATGCCGAAGGTGTCCGGCGGCTGAAGGCCGTGCAGGGACTACCGCCGTCTTAACGAGGCCACGACCGCTGACCATTACCCTATTCCCCACATACAGGACTTCTCAGCACATCTGGCCGGGGTTAGGTTCTTCTCCAAGATCGACCTAGTGCGGGGATATCACCAGATCCCTGTGCGACCGGAGGATGACCCCAAGACGGCAATTATCGCCCCGTTCGGGTTGTTCGAGTTCCAGCGGATGCCCTTCGGCTTCAAGAACGCCACGCAGGCCTTTCAGCGCCTGATGGACACCGTGGTTCGCGGGCTCGACTTCCTGTTTATCTACTTGGACGACATCCTCGTGGTAAGTCGCTCGCGAGAGGAACACTGTGCCCACCTGCGCCTACTATTCCAGCGCCTTGGTGACCTTGGCCTCATAATTAGCCCCGGCAAGTGCCAATTCGGCCTTCGGGCCATCAACTTCCTGGGGCATCGGGTGACACAGCACAGAACAGTGCCTCTGCCAGACAGGGTTGAGGCAATCCGCCAGTTGCCGCAGCCTGCTACAGTACGTGGCCTCCGGGAGTTAGTAGGGATGGTCACATTTTACCACCGGTTCGTTCCGGCGGATGCTTTTTCAGTTGCTGACGGGCAAGCAACTTGAGATACAGTGGAACGCTGTCACCACGGCAGTGTTTGAAAGGGCGAAGGAGGCCTTGGCTCGGGCGACATTGCTCGTGCATCCGTCTGCCGACGCCCCATATCCCTTACCGTGGATGCCTCTGACTCTGCGGTCGGCGGCGTTTTGGAACAGTCCGTTAACGGCCTCTCGCCTTCTTTAACCGTCACCTAAGGGCTGCGGAGCAGCACTACAACGCTTTCGACCGCGAGTTGCTCGCCTTACACCTCGCAGTGCAGCACTTCCGATACTTCCTCGAGGGCTGTTCCTTCGTAGCCTTCATGGACCACAAGCCCCTCACGTTTGCTTTAACGAAGGTTTCGTATCCTTGGTCCCGTATCCTTGGTCCGCGCATCAGTAGCGCCAGCAGGCGGCTATTTCGGAGTACACAACGGACGTCCAGCACATCGCTGGGAAATGCAACCTCGTGGCGGATAATTTGTCCCGTCCGGAAATTGAAGCCGTGCTTAACCCGGTCTCGGGGATAGATTACTCCGACTTGGCGGCGGTCCAGCTGGCGGACGATGAGATGCCGGCGAACCTCACCGCGATCTCTGGCTTGGTGTTTGAGGATGTGCCGTTGGGTCCCTGGGGTTCCATCCACGGGTCAGCTGAGGGCAATTGTTCTGGCAGCCTGGCGCTGCCGCGTGTTTGAGGTGATCCATGGGCTGGCCCACCCATCCATCCGGGCCACGGTCACTATGGTGGCCGCAAGGTTTACGTGGCACGGACGTCGGAAGCAGGTTGCCTGCTGGGCTCGGGAGTGCATTCCGTGCCAGACATCAAAGGTGCATAGACACGTCCGGGTGCCCGTTCCAAGAATTCGTAGTGCCACATTGGTGGTTTGATGACATACACGTGGACATCGTGGGGCCACTGCCTCCGTCCCAGGGTGTTTCACACCTGCTTACGGTGATTGACCGTTTTACGCGGTGGCCGGAGGCCATCCCGCTCACAGACACTTCAACTCAGTTGTGCGCTCGTACACTCGTGGCAACTTGGATTGCCAGCTTTGGGGGTCCACTTCACATCACGTTCGAATGGGGCGCCCAGTTTACACCCGAACTGTGGTCCGCCATGGCCCGCCTGTTGGGGACGCAGCTCCACTACGCGACAGCGTACCATCCCCAATCAATGGGTTGGTGGAACGGATCCACCGCTGTCTGAAGGCCGCCCTGAAGGCTCGTCTCACAGGCCCCGGGTGGATGGACGAGTTGCCATGGGTCCTGTTGAGGTTTGGGACGGCCCCCAAGGAGGATCTGTCAACGTCCTCCACGGAGTTGGTATATGGTGCTCCGCTCACCGTCCCCGGGGAGTTTCTCCCTGTTGCTGATGGGTCCCAGGAACCCTCATCATCGGTGCTGATCCACTTGCGGGAGAGAGTCGGCGCCCTGTCTCCCATCCCAACGTCGCATCATGGAGTGACCCCTTTCCATGTGCCACTACAACTGATGGGCTGCCCGTACGTTTTCTTCGCCGTGACTCCCACAGGTCGCCCTTGTAGCGCCCGTATGAAGGTCCCTTTCGCGTGCTGCGGCACGGGCCTACTACATTCGATTTGGACATGGGAGGCTGGCATGAAACGGTGTAGGTGGCTCGTTTGTAACCGGCCCACTTGGATCTGAGCGAGCCAGTCCACGTGGCTCAACCGCCCCGTCAAGGGCGTCCGCCATCCCGGACTCCCGGAGATTCTTCCGAACCGAGCAAGCCCCTGGGACGTGGGATTGTATCTACGCGTTCGGGCCTTGGTGGGAGAGGCGCAAGTCACGGGGTCGGTACGTGAGTGGGTATTTAACGCCAGTGTCAGGTGAGGAGTAGGGAGCTGTATTGGTGAAGAATAAACACGTCTAGTGCACACAACACATGTCCGAATAGTTTTTGGCTGGTCTCCTGCAAGCCTCCGCCACACACCACAAATTTAGCTCGTGCTTTGCCATGTTCCGTGCAAACGGTATTTTTATATTACTGATTTTGCTTTTTCCCCCAAATCGCTGTGACAAGCCAGGTCTTCATGTATTAATATGGTCAATAACCAAATGAATACACCCATTCAACAGATTCCCAACATGAAGCTAGTTAATTTAAGACTGACATTATCCGACTAATGGCAAAATAATCTAGGGACAAAGGACAGTTAACTCTTCATTTACATTTGGTTACTTCAACAGTTTTCTCCTGCACAGAGAATGGAGTTATCAATAGGTTAAGGTGGAAACTCTTCAACCCTTGTCAGTTCCACTCCATCATGGGATCTTTCTGAACTCAGTATACAAAATTGCTTGCTTACATAAACACAGAGTTCCAGTTCCAAACTATCACTATGCACTGAAGCTTAAGAGGAGGCCATTCTTACACAAAGTATCACAGGGCATCATACTAAATGACTACAAATTAGAGATCTAGGGGGAAACAGCATGGCTCATAAAAATGGCACACCAGGTTTAAAACAAAGAAAGAGGATACAGGGATTTATAAACAGAGGCATCAAGCCACATAGTCATAAGCACCTTGCAAAATACTAGTCAGAACATAATTGCAGTTTAGTGCAAAACTTTGAGTCTTGCACTCTAGGAAAGATGCCACGGCTTTAGTGAAGGTGCAAAGGAGAATTAATAAAAGTATTCAAGGAATGAGAAAATTCGAATTGGTAGAGAAACTCTTTGGAACGGAAGAGGATGCAAGAGGATCTGACAGAAGTATTTAAATTCAGAAAGCAAGAGAGAAACACTCCTATTAATTGAAGGGTCAAGAATGAGGTAATGCTATGAAATACATTGGCAGAGGTGGTAGTTGAGGCAAATTGCAGCCTTGAAAATGCAGCTGGATAAGTCTCTGAATTGAAAGAATTTGTCTGACCAAAGGACAAATGGAGAGTAGGGGAACCAGCTGGTTCCTCCTATATACAACTTGCATAGACTTAAATAGCCAAATGTCCTCCTTCCTAGCTGTAACCACTCTGATTCTGGATGACAAAGTTCATTCAGCAAGTTCCCTCTGTTGCACAACACTGTCTCCTGACGATCAAGATTCATGACAACATTGATCATTCTTGATAATATGAGCAATCACTCAACGATGCAAGACACCAAGGCCTAAATCCACCACCAAAAATAATTCACTTGGGAAAGGTGTGCTTGGAAAACAAGACCAAGCTTGATGTTGGACTCATGAGACAAGGTCTCGTCCAACCCATGATATGTCAAGCCTTATCAAGGATGGGAGAACAAGTATGTCCTCTTAACCCTAGCACAAGTCAATTTACATCTCAAGTGACTCATGGAAATCTCTAGCCCAGTCTGATGGAGAAGAATGCTATTAGGCACCAAGAACTTCAAGTCTCTCCTCTGTTTGTAAAGGGTCAAGCACAAACAACAAAAACAACTCATCCAACTTGATGTCAAGCACCATATGCAGAGAGTATATGGATTCCATAGAGGAATTATTCACCTTAGAACCCACAGCAAATAAAGCAAGTTATCTATAAAGTACTGCCCAAGATCATGATTATGCTTGCAGGATTGCTAGCTGACCAAGACAGAAATCAGATTGTGGGAATGAAGGTAGCTCTTCATAGTGGACAATTAAAAGTAGAGGTTTTCCACGAGGATCAGTACCAAGACCACAGCTGTACACAATTTACAATAATGGGTTGGCACAATAGTTTTTTTTGTTTTAGAGACACAGCATGGAAACAGACCCTTGAGCCCAACCTTCTATGTTATCCCGCCTACTCATCCATTCCCTATACACCAGGGGCAATTTACAGAGGTTAATTAACCTACAAATCCGCTCGTTTTTGCGATGCGGGAGGAAACCAGAGTACCCGGAGGAAACTCACGCGGTCACGGGGCGAACGTGCAGCACATCAAGGACTATCTACCACCAGACTTCGACCCCCACCAATTCGCCTATCGCCAAAACAGATCCACAGAAGACGCCATTACCGTAGCTCTCCACTCTGTGCTGAGCCATCTGGAGCAGGGGCAGAGCTACATCCGGATGCTCTTTGTGGATTATAGCTCAGCTTTTAATACAATCATTCCGGACATTCTCATTGGTAAACTGGTCACTCTCGGCCTCCCCACTCTCACATGTGCATGGATAAAAGATTTCCTCACCAACCGGCCCCAGACTGTGAGACTCTGCCCCCACCTCTCCTCCACTCGCAGGTTGAGTACCGGTTCCCCACAGGGCTGTGTGCTAAGCCCCCTCTTATACTGTCTCTACACCTATGACTGTAGTCCGGCCCACAACAACAACCGCATCGTCAAATTTGCTGACGATACTACTGTGGTCGGACTTATTTCAAAGGGAGACGAGGCAGCCTACAGAGAGGAAGTCCTGAAGTTGACAACCTGGTGCTCAGAAAACAATCTGGCTCTGAACACCAGGAAAACAAAAGAGCTCATTGTCGACTTCAGGAGGCACAGCACCGACTTAGTCCCCCTACACAGTAGGCGAGTGTGTGGAGAGGGTCAACACCTTCCGGTTTCTCGGCGTCCATATCGCTGCTGATATCTCCTGGACAGACAACACGACAGTGGTCATCAAGAAGGCTCAGCAGCGGCTGCACTTCCTGAGGGTCCTCAGGAAGCACAACCTGGACTCTAACCTGCTGCTGACCTTCTACCGCTCGTCCATCGAGAGCCTGCTGACATACTGCATTACAGCATGGTATGGCAGCTGCACCATGGCAGACAGGGAGAGGCTTCAGAGGGTAACTAGGACAGTGCAGAAGATCATTGGTTGCCCTCTCCCCTCCCTGATGGACATCTACACCTCCCGCTGCCTTAGCAGGGCAAAGAAGATCATCAAAGACAGCTCCCATCCTGCGTTTGGACTTCGGCCTGCTGCCCTCTGGAAGGCGCTATAGGTGCATCAAATCCAGGACAAATAGACTCAGAAATAGTTGCTTTCCGAGAATTATAACTACTCTTAATTCAAATTCACATATGCACTGACTTCACAGCCCAACACCCGGACTTCCATCTGGTATATATGTATGTAGCGCCGCAGAATTGTGCACCTATCCCCCCCCCCCCCCTTCTCCCTTTCTGTTTTTGTTTTTCTGTTTCTTGTTTTTTGTGCTAAATTGTATGTATGCACTGAGTACAAGCAGCTTTCAGTTTCACTGTACATGTATAGTGACAATAAATGGCATATCTATCTGCAAGCTTACAGACTGCAACCGAGGTCAAATTCGAACCTGGGTCTCTTGTGCTGTGAGGCAGTAGCTCTACCCACTGTGGCACTGCGCTACTCAGTAAAGCCGCTTCCTCACTGCTCCTATGACTCGGGTTCAATCCTGACCTCCGATGCTGTGTGTGAACGTGCGCTAAGTTTTCTCCTACATGACCTATGCGAGTTACCTCAACCCAAAGAATAAGGGTTGGTAGGTTAATTAACCACTGTAACCTGCTCCTCAGTATGTACATGTGACAGAATCTGGGCAGAACTGATAGGAATGCAGGGGAACAGAATTTGTGTAGGTAGGTGATGATGGTTAGTAAAGATCAAAGGGCCCATTTTCTTGCTGTATTAAATAACTACAGCTTTGGATTCAAATTGCTAAATAAATGCATGATACTACAGTAGAGAAAGGGTTCAACAAATTACATTAGGAGTTTCAACAACTTGCAGAATGGACAAATAAATGGCACATTCAAAAGTTCAAGATTGTACATTTTGGTAGCAAATATGGAGATACCATATAGTACTTGGAAGGTGAGCATCTAAATGGGGTAAATAAAGGGATCGCAGAGAAATATGCCAGTCACTGAAAGTTGTGAGGTGCTGGCAAGGCAGCATAGAAGCTGAACATCAAACTGTTCACCCCAGGAAACTGAAACTGAAGAAAAAAAACCCCATGGCAAACTGCAAGTAACACGGATTTTATCAAAGCCTCCCCAACAAAGATTCATGAGCAGACTGAAATGCCCACATGCACAACCTGCTCAAGATCATCACCTGGCACCAAGCTATGCAGGTCAAGATGATTCGGGTCTGATTAAATGTATCAGCCAGATACTGTTTCTGCACCATATATATCCTTTATAATCACACATGACTGTGTGTTCCAAACCCATTTATAATTATCTTAATTGGTTCATGCGATCACCTCATATTCTTGTACCAAAATGTATACCATTTCTCTGCATTCAAGTTCATCTGCATATGCCTGCCATGTTCATCTGTAATATCTCCATGTTCCTTGGTTATTACATTTACATGTTTAACCTGCAACAGTGAGTCACCTGCAAACTTTTAAACTGTGTTGTAAAAATCCAGTCAGCCCATTAATATACTGAGTCTTGTAGAGTACTACACTTCTGTCAGAAAAATCTGCCTCTTTTCTCTTCCTTCTGTTCCTCAGTCAATTTTAATTCCACACTGCCATTGTCCTTTTAATCCCACATACTTCAATTTTACAAACAAGTCTATTTCTTCATACGGATCCACAACCAATTTTCCGGCAACTGGCTGTCCAGCACCTTTAATCTAGACACTTGAAATTCTCCCTCTCCCCCGATCTCAACCTTATTGACATCTTCCCGACCGATCGGCAGATTGAATTTGCCCCCAGCGGGCCAGGGCTTTGGAACTCCAGCCCAGTAGGAGGCGCCTGATCCGTTCCCACGGTCGACTTCCAAAGCCAATTTTGCAAGCCGATATCTTTTCCCCCAGCAGCCCATTCCAGTGGTTCGACTCCTCTCGAAGGCCTGCGTCGGAGAGCAGGTGTGTCCACCTCACCGCATTTTGTGGTAGATTGGGCAAATGTCAGGTCGGTGGAGTTTGCCCCAGTAGTCATTCCGGGATAGCGGCACCATGGCCCTGCGAACGACTGCCAATCTGAGCCTCAGCGGGACTTCTGAGGGCAACTCATAAACTGGCGCCTTGGCTGCCTGAGCAAGAAAATTAAGTTTCGCTGTGAAATTAATTTATATTTAATATTTGTTTCTAGCAATCCATGGTGCTTTATAGACCCAGGAGGGGTATAATTAGTGGGTCAGAGGTGTATTGTTGTATCATTAATTACTTGATATCTGTTGGTCCATTATTACTTGACGTCCATTGATCACGGGAACACCTTGGATCAACGTCTTCAGTGTTTTGCTGACCTTTCACTCTGTCATGACTGATTCTTTCCGTAAGCCAGAACCGCTGGTCTTTGATGGGGATATCGAAGAGAGATGGCGAATTTCGAGGAAGACTACGATATCTACATGGCTGCGGCGCACCAAGGTAAATCTGTTCACACCCAAGCATCTATATTCCTCAATCTGGCAGGCCATGATGCTGTGCATCGGGCAAAGTTGTCCGTTTAAGCCCCCGCAATACTGGATGCACAAGGTCAAGAGATTACACCTGCTGAAACAATGTACGATAATGTATGCCACCTAAATGCCTCAAAAGAATGTTCCGCGAGCTATGCGACCCTCATACCAATCTCATCATGCAGCAACATAAATTCTTCGCGTGCAGCCAAACACCAGGAGAGCCAGTGGAAACGTATGTATACTCATTACAACATATAGCACAGCGTTGCAACTTCAATGCTCTCTGTGATTAAATTGTTAGGCAGAGGCTTGTGTGTGGCATTTTAGGTGATAATTGAAGAAAGAGCTTTTGCGCAATCCCGACCTCACACTGGCTAGAGAGCTAATGAAGTGACCAAAGCACACACTAAAACACTGACCACACCACAGGCTGCGTATAGCATCGATGCTGCGCAACCGTATGTTAGAAGAGACCGACAACCTTATCAGCCTAATGAAACAAAATAGACCCCTTCTGGCCGGTTTGGCATAAAATTTATTAATGACTGCAATAATAGGGGAAGTTCACATATCGCCAAGGGGGAAAAATGCCCCGCCTTCAGTCAAATTTGTGATGGTTGCAAACGCAGAAACCATTTCTGGAGAATCTGTAAATTCATGGTTTCTCCAGAAAAGCAAGTAGGAAAGATGGAATTAAAGTACAGATGACAAATCAGGCTACAATAAAATGCAACTGCAAAGAAATCAAGAGGTTTTGTTGACATTGAGCAAGAGGGTTTTATTGTGGCACCACTCAATTAGGTATTCTATCTCACTTGTATGCTGACTCATCACCACCCGTGATTCAACCAACCACAGTGGTATCGTCCACGAATCAGTAAATTGGATTGTAGTTGTGTTTAGCCACACATCATGGGGTGGAAAGCTTGGTGACGAGTTTGGAGGGGATGATTGCATCCTTCACCATCACCCTGACAGTGTTGCAAACAAGTTGTTCCAGACAAGTCCAGAAGGGATTGCCGTTGCAGTCACCATCAAGATGGAGCAGATTTTAGTTGCAGAAGAGGCATTAAATCAGTCACCAATCAGCCTAAAGATTTCATTGAGCAGGCACTCGATTGGAAGACACTGAAAGGCACACATCTCCCTCTCTTTGATCATTGTCCTCAAAAGCCTAGTCCTGGGAGATTGCGTTCAGCGATCATTTCCCTGATCACACATCAATCAATATGTTTAAATACCAATCTGCATGTGTCACAAACGGCCATATCATTGAACAAAGCGCTTTCTCTAACATTTCAAGGTCATGCTGACAGTCCAAGCTGCAAAAAGACCTCCATTATTCTTGCACGTTTCATGACCTCAAATTGTCCCAAAGTGTTTGAGACAATGAAGTAGTTTAAGTACGTGTAGGAACTGTGGTCACCAACCTGCACACACCAAGCCCCAACAGGATTGCAACATTGACCACAAAATCTATTTTTGAGATAGTCATTCAGGGTTAACTACTGGCCAATGCACCTAATGTAATTAAGAACTAGATGGCAAGCCCAAGCAGTGAGAGGCTGCCCTCTCTAACAATTGATTCTTTGTTTACTCCGAGTAGACTGGAACAAATCATCATTTGCTACAAATCTGGCACTCGTGACAAAAGCGAATAGACGTACACACTCTCAGTTAGAATAAAAAGTTAAACGTTTGACGTAGATTACGGGGAAAGCCCAAGGGGTGAAAATGCCATGGCACCATGCCAAAGCACAGGAGATTTAACTTTCCTGTATTTACAATGCCCTCCCTAATGTTTGGGACAAAAACCCATCATTTATTTATTTGCCTATGTACTCCACAATTTCAGATTTGTAATAGGAAAAAAAAAAATCACATGTGGTTAAAGTGCACATTGTCAGATTTTAATTTTACACATTTTGGTTTCACCATGTAGAAATTACAGCAGTGTTTATACATAGTCCCCCATTTCAGGGCACCATAATGTTTGGAACACAGCAATGTCATGTAAATGAAAGTAATCATGTTTAGTATTTTGTTGCATATCCTTTGCATGCAATGACTTGAAGTTTGCGATTCATGGACATCACCAGTTGGTGGGTGTCTTCTCTGGTGATGCTCTGCCAGGCCTGTATTGCAGCCATCTTTAGCATGCTTGTTTTGGGGGGTAGTCCCCCTCAGTTTTCTCTTCAGCATATAAAAGGCATGCTCAATTGGGTTCAGATTGGGATTGATTTGGCCACTCAAGAACTGCCCTTTTTTCAGGTTTTGAAAAAATCCTTTGTTGTTTTAGGAGTATGTTTGGGATCATTGTCTTGCTGTAGAATGAACTGCTGGCCAATGAGTTTTGAGGCTTTTGTTTGAACTTGAGCAGATAGGCTGTGTCTATACACTTCAGAATTCATTATGCTACTAATATCAGCAGTTGTATCATCAATGAAGATAAGTGAGCCAGTACCTTCAGCAGCCATACATGCCCAGACCAGAACACCCCCACCACCGCGTTTCACAGATGAGGTGGTATGCTTTGGATCTTGGGCATTTCCTTCTCTCCTCCATACTTTGCTCTTGCCATCACTCCGACATGTTAATCTTTGTCTCATCTGTCCACAAGACCTTTTCCAGAACTGTGGTTGCTCTTTTAAGTACTTCTTGGCAAAATGTAACATGGCCATCCTATTTTTGCAGCTAACCAGTGGTTTGCATCTTGTAGCCTCTGTATTTCTGTTCATGAAGTCTTCTGCAGACAGTGGTCATTAACAAATCCACACCTGACTTCTGAAGAGTGTTTTTGATCTTATCAGTGTTTTTGATCTGTCGGACAGTTATTTGTTTTTTTTCTTTATTATAGAGAGAATTCTTCTGTCATCAGCTGTTGAGGTCTTCCTTGGCCTGGCAGTTGAATGCTCTCTTTCTTCTTAATGATGTTCCAAACAGTCGATTTTGGTAAGCCTAAGGTTTGGCTGATGTCTCTAACAGTTCATCTCATAATGGCTTATTTGACTTTCATTGGCACAACTTTGATCCTCATGTTGATAAACAGCAATAAAAGTTTCCAAAGGTGATGGAAAGACTGGAGGAAAGACTAGGTGCTGCAAGCTCTCTTATACCTGCATTAAGGAGGCATTTAAATACACCTGAGCAATTATAAACACTGTGAAGCCATGTGTCCCAAACATTACGGTGCCCTGAAATGGGGGGGGGGACGGGACGGGACTATGCATAAACTCAGCTGTAATTTCTAGATGGTGAAACCAAAATGTATAAAAATACCCTTTAATGAAATCTGACAATGTGCACTTTAACCACATGTGATATTTTCTATTACAAATCTCAAATTGTGGAGTACAGAGGCAAATAAATAAATGATATATCTTTGTCCCAAACATTATGGAGGGCACTGTATTTGAATAACATTAAGAATGTGGTTACTAAGCTTCATTGATGATTAGCAGGAGAAACAGGACATGTTTTATTCTAATTGATTCCATCTAGATGAGCTGAGGTCTTTTAATTATGATTACCTCTCCATTCATCTACACCTAAAACTTGCAGCTTGCTAGTAAGAAAGGAATGCAAATGCTTAGAACATATATTTTTTAATTACAATCTCTATTTTGTTTTAATAAATGTACATTTCAAATTTGTGCCTAAAATAGCTAACAGATTAGATCCACCCATGGATCAGCCTTCCATAATTCCAGCCATCACTTAATTTTAAGATCCAACTTCAAAGATAAAAATGACAAAATTCTATATCTGCTAAGATCCTCTTTTCAAAACAAAAAACAAAAAGTTACATAAATATTATATGTGCAGCTTAAAGAGCTTGAAAGAATACTGAACGGTTCTGAAAGCCATGCTGGTTTGCAAAGCCCACTTCAACATCGACATTCTACCGAGAATACACAGTATAGACACTTCCACTGGGAATATGCAGGGTAATGGTGAAAGCAGGGTTATTTTTAGGCTATAGTGCAACCACAGCTGACGTGTACAGTCACACATAATGAATGTTTTTTTTTTTAATCTCCCACTGGAACCAAGCTTAGGAAAAGCAGAAGCAGAGGGAAGCAAATCAATAGCAATTCAGGGAACAGGGTGGTCACTGTCCTTTTTCTTCAAATACTATATGAAAGTATGCTAAATTTAGACATATCACCCTACAGCACAAAGCAAAAGCTGAAACCACATTCAAGTTTCATAAGTTGCTGTTATGCAGTGAATACTATATTTTCAATTGCAGTACCCAGTCATCATGTCAACTATAACTGCTTGAGCTGCAAACAGTAAATATACCAAAGCTTCAAACTAATGCAAACAAAAAGCTAAATTTCAGATGAAACTTGACTTGGCCCTCCCAGGTAGGTGCATAACACAACAGGCAAATTACTGCAGGTGCTACCAGTTTGAAAACGCTGGAATTTCACAGCAGATTGGACAGTGTCTGTGACGATGGAAACAAATTTCAAGTTGAAGTGAGTTTATTGTCATATGTCCCTGATAGGACAATGAAATTCTTGCTTTGCTTAGCACACAGAACATAGTAGGCATTTATTACAAAACTTTAGCATTTCAAGTCAATGATTTTCACCAGATCAGTTTACAGTTACATGTTCACTGCTCTCTGTAGAGTCTGCCCAACCTGCAGAGGTTCTGTTGTTTCTATTTTAGATTTCGGACCTCAAAATACGATGGAAGTCTGCATAATCTAAAATCCCTGCAAAATCTATATGCTCTGAGAGCCAACTTTTATAATTTCTGATTGGCCTATATGCAAAACTAAAGTAGCTGTAAACCATTAGTGGTTTCTAACCAAAATATTACAATTAAGTTTGAAAAATGATCAGAACTTTGTGTATTCCCTGTATTAAATTATCCAATAATCTAACATTCATAAATTGCCCAGGCTCAATAAAATACAATTCTAAAACTGATTTCAGGTTTTGAAGGACTGAATAAACGTCCAAAATTGCCAGGTGAAAGGACAGCACTAAGTCTACTAGTTTTTATGTTTTGCCGCAAACTCATTCTCCCATGGTCAAAAAAGAATCAGTTTAAAGATTGCAATCCTTTAATTCTTCACAATGTATTTTCACTAAATGACTTGGATGGATTCAACTCGAGTCTCACAGCTTCAGTTAGGCATCGCCTCAAGCTAGGGAAGAGGGGTGAAATTTTGAAATGGACAACTTGCCTTTATCAAAAAATGCTATTTTATGAAGATACGTGAAAATTCACATTTAAAAATCTGATTTCATTAAATTACAACATAATTTCTAAACTTCTGTGCATTAAATTATCTATCTATACATAACTAAAACTCTGATCTTGTTATCTTCCGGTTTGACAGTCATTCCAAAGTACGCGATAGTGCTACGATTTTGCGCCGGCTTATTCACCGTTCTCCTGTGCTGTGATTGCACCAAGTTTCGTTCTGATCTATGTAAGCCGGTAAGAGTTATCGAGGTTTAAAAGTCTTTAAAACTGCGCGTGCGCAGATCGATTGCCTCTCCTGCCATTCAGCTCTGCGCGGATTGGTCCCTTCTACTGTCACTCCGCGGGAAGGTCCGCCCCTTGCTGCGCCATCGCGTCTTTACTGCATCTGCGGGAAGCTCTGGATGGCTGGCAGAGGTCTTCAACCGGACACAATTTTCGGAGGGAGGGACCGGAAACAGCCGACCCAGCCCAACGCAGAGTTGGAGATGGCTTCGATGTCGCCAAACGGAAAGCGGAGACTGATCCAGGCGGAGAACATCCAACGGAGGAGAACGGCCAGCGAAGCGACCAGCGCCCACTGTGAATCCCCATCGCACTGACAACACCTTCCCCTCTGGTCCCCCTCACTGGCTCCTGCCCCCCCTCCCCCGTGATACCGCACTCTCCCCATGGCTCTTCCTCGTTTATTCTCTGAGCTCTCTCCCCCCACAATGCCCCCCCCCCACACCTCTCCCTCCCCTCCCCTGCCTACACATACCCCTCTCCCCACACAACCCCTCTCCCCACACCCCTCCTTGCCCACACACATCCCTCTACCATCCCCCCGCCCACACACACACACACCCCTCCCTCCCCACACCTCCGCCCTCACACCCCTCCTCCAAACCACCCCCTCCCACATCCTCCCTCCCCCCCACACCCCGCCCACACACACCCCCCCCCCCACACACCCCTCCCCCACACACAAAGAATATGTGTGTTATGATTGTGTTTATAATTTGTTTGGTTGTTTGTCTTTTGCACAAAAGTCCGCGAGCATTGCCACTTTCATTTCACTGCACATCTCGTATGTGTATGTGACAAATAAACTTGACTTGGTCCCACTTAGTCTAGTTTTTCTATTTAATATGAAGCACCTCTGTGCATGAGAAAACGTAGAACATGGTTTACCTTTTAAAAGGTACTCGAAGTACTATTGCAATCTCACCAACTGAATACTTGACAAAACAGATTTAAACAATGGTGTCAATGCTTAACACTATTGAGAGATTACTAAATAACAATATTTGAAACCAAGTAGACATCTCAAAAACATCACACAAAGTAGCTCATAATAAAATGAATTAGCATATTCGTCAATGAAATCATGCAGGCCACGAGTTTACCTCCGAATATGAAGACTTTTTAAAATTGCAGCCAAACAGTTTCACATGACTGAAGAAGGATCTCGACCCGAAACATCACCCATTCCTTCTCTCCAGATTTGATGCCTGTCTCGCTGAGTTACTCCAGCATTTTGTGTCTACCTTCGATTTAAACCAGCATCTGCAGTTCTTTCCTACACAGTTACACATGAAAATGAATTTCTGAAATTACAAGGAACTAAATGACTAAAATTTATAACCAGCTATTTTATATAATTATAAACATCTGGATTTACACAGGAAGTAACTAACCTGCAACTAAGAGAATAAGCGGACAGCAACCATAAATCACTGCACATATGCCAAACTACTTATGAACAATACAATGGAGATATAATGGAAGAATAAGACAATGGATAATTTTATATCTCAAATTTCATGGAATAATCATAAAAATAAATAACCAGGATATTTAAACGTGCATTTCTCTAATGAATGCATATCCCAAATTATGTAGAGTTAAATTGCTATAGTTACTGAAACTTGATTTTTCCATTCTCCAGAATCTATTCTCCATAGTATATCTTTTTCAGAAAACATTGACAAAGTTTAAGACTGAATAAATTCAATGTGTAATGAGCCCCGAGCCGAAATTCAATATGTTTTAGGTCCTGACCCATGACGTCACATCCATTTTCTCCAGAGATGCTGCCTGACCCATAGTTACTCCAACATTGTGACCATTTACTAAATAAATTCAATATGTATTTCAAAGACTTCCTGGATTGATTCTATTCCAGGCATCTTCGACTATTTTTAAAACTGATTTTAAAACATTTTTTTAAATTGTTTCCAGATTCAAAATAGAAAATACCACATTTCCTGCAGATATTTTATGCACACGGATCAGTAAAAAGAGTTACTACAACCTACAGCAAAGTTAAAAAACCTCCAGCTCAGTGCTCCCCATTAGGGAACCAAGTGTTTCTTTTAATTTGAGTCAATAATGCATAATTTTGCATTTTACAGATGTCAGGATTGCACATTTACTAGACAATTAGTGATTGGTCTCCTTCCAGCAGAGCTGGTCAATAAGACAATTGAGACAGGTTACACAGAAAAGCTGGAGAAACTCAGCGGGTGCAGCAGCATCTATGGAGCGAAGGAAATAGGCAACGTTTCGGGCCGAAACCCTTCTTCAGACTGATCAGGGGTGGGGGTGGGTGGGGGACAAGAAAGGGAAAAAGGAGGAGTAGCCGGAAGGCTGGAGGGTGGGAGGAGACAGCAGGGGAGCTGAGGAAGGGGAGGAGACAGCAAGGACTAACAGAATTGGGAGAAGTCGATGTTCATGCCCCCGGGGTGCAGACTCCCCAAACGGAATATGAGGTGCTGTTCCTCCAATTTCCGGTGCTGCTCGCTGTGGCCATGGAGGAGACCCAGGACAGAGAGGTCAGAGGCGGAGTGGGAGGGGGAGTTGAAGTGCTGAGCCACCGGGAGGTCAGCTAGGTTATTGCGGACCGAGCGGAGGTGTTCGGCGAAACGATCGCCCAACCTCCGCTTGGTCTCACCGATATAGATCTGCTGACATCTAGAGCAGCGGACGCAATAGATGAGGTTGGAAGAGATGCAGGTAAACCTCTGTCGCACCTGGAACGATTGCTTGGGTCCCTGAAAGGAGTTGAGGGGGGAGGTAAAGGGACAAGTGTTGCATCTGCTGCGGCCGCAAGGGAAAGTGCCCGGGGAGGGGGTGGACCGAGAGGGAAGGGAAGAATTGACAAGGGAGTTATGGAGGGAGCGGTCTTTGCGGAAGGCAGATATGGGGGGAGATGGGAAGATGTGGCCAGTAGTGGGGTCACGTTGGAGGTGGCGAAACTGACGGAGGATTATTTTTTGTATGTGATGGCTGGTGGGGTGAAAGGTGAGGACTAGGGGGACTCGGCCCTTGTTGCGAGTGCGGGGATGGGGAGAGAGAGCAGTGTTGCGGGGTATGGAAGAGACCCTGGTGCGAGCCTCATTTATGGTGGAGGAGGGGAACCCCCGTTCCCTGAATAGTGAGGACATTTCAGATGTCCTGGTGTGGAACGCCTCATCCGTGGAGCAGATACGGCATAGACGGAGGAATTGGGAGTAGGGGATGGAGTCCTTACAGGAAGCAGGGTGGGAAGAAGTGTAGTCCAGATAGCCATGGGAGTCAGTGGGTTTATAGTGTATGTCGGTTAGAAGTCTATCACCTGCAATGGAGATAGTGAGGTCAAGGAATGGTAGGGAAGTGTTGGAGATGGTCCAGGTGTATTTCAGTGCCGGGTGGAAATTAGTGGTGAAGTGGATGAAGTCAGTCAGTTGTGTGCGGGTGCAGGAGGTGGCACCAAAGCAGTCGTCGATGTAGCGGAGGTAGAGGTTGGGGATGGGGCCCTGGTATGTATTGAACAAGGATTGTTCGACGTAACCTACAAATAGGCAGGCATAGCTGGGGCCCATGCGTGTGCCCATAGCTACGCCTTGACAATTGAGACATGTTGGCAAATATAAAGCGACAATGGATTTTCATTGAGGTTGGATGCAAACAATTGCCACTGGCTGGCAAGCTAGTAACTAAAATACACTGAAAAGTACCAAGGTGTGTTGGAACAGAACAGAGATGGGACAAGGCTGGACAAAAATATGTTTAATTTAAAAATAGTATGCGTTCTGGTAATAAGAAATATTCTGTCTTAAAAGGTGGTAAAATCAGATTCCATGACAACTTAAAAAAGATATAGACTGAAAAAAGTGAATATTTGCAGGGCAGAGGCAGAATTGAAGAAATTGTGTCTTTCAAATATTCTGATGAAAGGTCATTGATCTGAACCATTACTTTAATTTCATATCTCCAAGGTTCCATTGAACAGGTACAAAAAGTTGGGACTGGGATGACAGATTGAGCTGATTTAACATAGTCTGTTTTTTTAACTCTTGCTATGTAATTTGCATTTGATACAGCAAAATTAACCTACAAATGGAGCACAATTTAAACTGGATGGCTATCAGATTATTTTCTGAACTAAAATTTTATTTAAACTAAATGAAATATCTGTCAATAACAAAAGCATGCTGTGACTTTACAGACTAAGATTCATCCAAATAAAATGCAATAATATACAGGTGCACAACCTTTTATCCGGTGTTCCAGAAACCGAAAAGCTCCGAAAACCGGCCATTTTTTCCAGATGTCGTCTGCGCACCAAAGCTCGCGTTTGGCGCCAAACCTGACCCAAAACGACCCACGGTCAACCCAGGTCTGTACTACTGTAGCGGCTGCCTCCTCCCTGGAGACCGGGAGACGCTTAAACATCTGTAAATCATTGCTTAAATGTTAGTCAGTTAGTTTGGAGGGCTTTTATGTGAAGGGGGGTGAAGGGGTAAACTTTAATTCTTAGTCCCCTACCTGGTTGGAGAGGCGGGGAGCGGTCAATGCCTTACCGGGTCGCTGTGCGTAAGCTCCGCAGCGCTGTGGCCGGTGGGGCCGCGGGCGGCGCCGTTGTAGCTCCGACCCCGGCAACTCTACCCCTGGCTGCGAGGCGCTCCAAATCCAGCGCGGCCTCAAAACTAGCATACCCTCATTTATGGTAAATCAAGAATTAATCATGATTCAGATCATAAACTCGGCTCCTTATCCCGAATAAATTCCATCTCACTCGGCACTAATCGAGAAACCACAAGGGAATTCATTAAAAAGATAGAAAATATATTTTTGCTGCAGTCCATGAGATTAATTCTAAAGTAATTCACCAGCTAAAATATGATGACATATCAAGGACTTAGAAACCGTCTCACATTCGCAAAGAATTTCATCCAGCTGCCATTTAAGATTTAAAATGTATAAAATGTGTTTAATGACGGCTCATGTTATCATGCCTGGAAGAACCTTTGGGGCACTAATGGAACCCGCATCTTTAAGTCTGGCACAAAGTCTCCAGTGCTAGAAAACCTTAAGTTGTGCTATTATAATTGTGCCAGTTATAATGGAACAGCAGTTATCAGTTGTAAACGTGGCATTAACACTGCTGGAATTTCTACATGGTGAAACCAAAATGTATAAAAAATAGCTTTATTAAAATCTGACAACATGCACTTTGACTACATGTGATTTTTTTCTATTACAAATCTCAAATTGTGGAGTCGTAAATAAATATATGATGGGTCTTTGTCCCAAATATTATGGAGGGCACTGTGACTGTACATTGGTAAATGGGGAATTTTTCCATATTTAGAAAATTATTCTTCATTTGACGTGGAGTAAGTTAGTGGAGTAGAGAGCTACGGATAGAAAATATATAGGAATTAAACCCATGGATCAGGTCAAATGGAAATGATGGATTTGTCTTTCACAATCATCACTAGCTCCCCCAAACAAAAAAGGCAACAATTGAGGAAATTTGAGCTCAAGTGTTTCCCAAGTTTAAGGCCAAAGTAGACTAGGAGACTAATTTAACACATATGCTTAAAATCATATGGTATTTTGACTGAAAGAACTACATGAAACATGTAGTTACCAGTCAGATGGACAAAAACCAGAGACGACCAAATGAATTAATCCAAAAATTCCAGGGAACAAATGAAATTATGTGAAAAACACTTATCCATTTGGTTGATTGGGAACACTCTACCCGAAAGAATGGGGATAGCAGGTTCAACAGCAACTTTCTAAAGTAAATTAAATACATAATGTCTGGGACAAAGACCCATCATTTATTTATTTGCCTCTGTACTCCACAATTTGAGATTTGAAATAGAAAAAAATCACATGTGGTTGAATGTCAGATTTTAATAAAGGGCAATTTTATATATTTTGGTTTAATCATGTAGAAATTACAGCTGTTTTTATACATAGTCTCCCCCCCCCCGGTGTTTGTAATTGCTCAGGTGTGTTTAAATGCCTCCTTAATGCAGGTATAAAATGCCTCCTTAATACAGGTATAAGATGATCTCCTTAATGCAGGTGCTCTCAGCACCTAGTCTTTCCATCACCTTTGGAAACTTTTATCAACATGAGGACCAAAGTTGTGCCAATGTAAGTCAAATAAGCTATTATGAGACTGAGAAACAAGAATATAACTGTTAGAGACATCAGCCAAACCTTAGGCTTATCAAAATCAACTGTTTGGAACATCATTAAGAAGAAAGAGAGCACTGGTGAGCTTACTCATCGCAAAGGGACTGGCAGGCCAAGGTAGACCTCCACAGCTGATGACAGAAGAATTCTCTCTATAATAAAGAAAAATCCCCATACACCTGACCGACAGATCAGAAACACTCTTCAGGTGTGGATTTGTCAAAGACCACTGTCCGCAACAGACTTCATGAACAGAAATACAGAGGCTACACTGCAAGATGCAAAATAGGATGGTAATGTTACAGCTTGCCAAGAACTACTTAAAAGAGCAACCACAGTTCTGGAAAAAGGTCTTGTGGACAGATGAGACAAAGATGAACCTATATCAAAGTGATGGCACGAGTAAAGTATGGAACTGCACAAGATCCAAAGCATACCACATCTGTGAAACACGATGGTCATGGTGTTATGGTCTGGGCATGTATTGCTGCTGAAGGTACTGGCTCACTTATCTTCATTGATGATACAACTGCTGATGGTAGTAGCATAATGAATTCTGAAGTGTATAGACACATCCTATCTGCTCGTGTTCAAACAAATGCCTCAAAACTCATTGGCCGGCAGTTCATTCTACAGCAAGGCAATCATCCTAAGCAAACTGCTAAAGCAACAAAGCAGTTTTTCAAAGCTAAACAATGGTCAATTCTTCAATGGCCAGGTCAATCTCCCGATCTGAACCCAATTGAGCATGCCTTTTATATGCTGAAGAAAAAACTGAAGGGGACTAGCCCTCAAAACAAGCATGCTAAAGATGGCTGCAATACAGGCCTGGCAGAGCATCACCAGAGAAGACACCCACCAACTGGTGATGTCCATGAATCGCAGACTTCAAGCAGTCATTGCATGCAAAGGATATGCAACAAAATACTAAACAAGACTATTTTCATTTACATGACACTGCTGTGTCCCAAACATTATGGTGCTCTGAAATGGGGAGACTATGTATAACCACTGCTGTAATTTCTACATGGTGAAACCAAAGTGTATAAAAAATGGCCTTGAACTAAGCAGCTACTTATCAATGGGCCAACACGGTCATCCAAAACATACAAGAGAGAAGAGGGGACAATTGGGCAGGTGGTATATTAAGCACACAACTGTAATCATCCATCAGCTGTCAATTTAAGTCCAAAGTGACATCCAATATTTAAGAGTTCATTCTTGGTGTCCTGCAGTCTTACAACTGTGGAACTGAAAGGTCATCATCTTCAATTCTTTATACATGTTGGAGAATGACCATGCCACATTACGATTCCAGTTGTTGTATACACTGAGAGTTTAAAAGGCACAGTAAAACCAAAACACAATTTCAAAATGCTGATGGACTACTGTGACAAAACTAGATAGGAAAGCCATACAATGGAAAGGCATGTTGTTTAGGCACTGCTTAGTAAATTATGAAATCGTAAGAATATGGCAATTTTGTTTTACACATTTACAATTGTTAAACCTGAAAAATTACATCGCAGAATGTAAGGTTTGCACAACCGCACAAACTCACCCTAACAGCAAATTCCAAGAGCCGCGGAATTTGGTCAGGTCAAAATTACCAAATCTGCTAAGAGCTCTCCATCACAATCATCTCCTCACCCAAAAGTTCAAGCTGTTAAATATAGTTTTGACATAATTACAATATATAATCAGAAATTTCAAATGATAAACTTATACATTCTCATATTTTCTTGCAACATACAAGGAAGCTATTCAGCCCATTTAGCCTGTTCCAACTCCGAGAATCTCATCAGTCCATTTCCCCACTTAAGTAGAGAATTTTCCATTTTATTTTTTTTCACTTCCAGCTTAGGGTACAAATACAATTTTTCCTCGCATTTCGTTCATCAATGATTCACAGCACATTTTCAGCAGTCTAACACCTCTGCTGAAAGATCATCCTTGTGTTCAATACCTAATATGCAGACAGGCAAAAACTGTGAAAATGCTATACTAATGGAAAACCATACAGTTCAAAGATATTTAAAGACTAATTAAAGCAAATTTATATTATATCTAAATCTATATCTAAAGTCTGAAGAAGGGTTTCGGCCCGAAATGTTGCCTATTTCCTTTGCTCCATAGATGCTACTGCACCCGCTGAGTTTCTCCAGCTTTTTTGTATACCTTATATTATATTTAATACTACTTGACCATCCATTACAAAATAGGCATAATGTAAAGTGCAGAAGATTGGAACACAAATTTAATGGGGAATGCAAATAAAACAGTTCATACCATTTTACAAAGCCATTTTTATTTCAAAAATAAGTTTTATTTATAAACGATATATACAACAAATACAAAACAATGCAAAGCTCTCTTTATATTTAAGTTGTCGCCTCTATACTGTGACAGTGTTGTCAAGGATTGGCATTGTGAGTATGAAGCATCAATGCCACTCATATGCCCTGTTTGGGTGTTTGTAGAGGTGTTGCACAGGACCCAATTGCTCACTGTGCAGATACAATAGTGTAGTATAGATCATTATCAAATATCAGAAATCCCAAGATGTCTCAAAGCACTTTATAGTTAATGAATATGCTTTGTCACAGCTTCAAATGTAGGAAACGTGCCACCCAATACAAATAAAACGGTTTCAGAAATAATGCAGTCATGAACACATAGATCTTTCTTTTAAAAAGTGAGATGTATTGTGTAATATTTCTTATCCAACAAACAAGGGAGAAGCTTTTCAATGTCCAACATACCAGCACATGCCTTATAAAATGCATTAAGAGAACCAAATTGTATTATATCCCACAATAAACAAATGTTAGCAACTGCTAAAAAATAATAATTAACGCTCAAAAGAAAGTTTGAAAGTCACAACTAATTATCATCACTTAGCCATCTGCTCTTAGACAACTTCTGTATAACAAACCCAAGAATAGTGAAGTTAAAAATAATCCCCAATCACTGTTGAAAAAAAAAAAGTTTACTTGCGGAGCCTCATATCTTGGTCACTAAGATAGTCTTTCACAGGTTTATCCTTCTACCCAAGAAGAAAGTTAAAAAAATGTTTTAACAATGGTAAGTATATGTTGTCAATTATAAGTAAAATTTACGGTCTGCACACCACCATCATTACACAAAATGAAAAAACAGTATAGGCTGGATACACTCAACAGATCAAGGTAGCATGTGTGGAAAGAGAAACAGAGTTTGCTCTCATGTCAAGACCCTCAAGTTGAAAAAAGTAACCGCTTATTTTTACTCAAAATAAAATTATGATTTAAATATGAAAGTTTAACGCTTATTTCAGGAATTTTCCTCCCTGCAGGTTTTCATAGCCTGACTTGGATTGTTTTCTCTGAAACACCAGAGCTTGCTTGGAGACCAGATAGAAGTACAGTATATAAAAATGTGAGAGGCATAGATATAGTAGACAGTCAGAAACCTTTTACTAGGATCAAGTATTAGCATGCATAGATTTAAGGAGCGAGGTGCAAAGTTTAAAGGAGATGCGTGGGGCAACTATTTTTATACATGCAGAGGGATGTGCTGTCGTGTTTGGTGGGTTAGGCAGATACAAAGTGGCATTTAAGAGTCTTTTGGATAGGTATATGAATATGAAGAGATATGGATAATATGCAGGCAGATAAAAGATGGTCTATGCATCATGTTCGGCGCAGACATTCTGGGCTGAAGGATCTGTTCTTGTGCTGTATTGTTCTATATGTTGAGTATATTTTCATAAATCCTCACTGTTCCCTTAGTGTTCCTCTCATTCGTTAACTTCATCTCATCATTTGATAGCTGGTTTAGTTTATGGGAGGCATCAGATTTATTAAGCCTTTTCTTCAATTATCGTATCCAATTTGACCGCAAGCACAGATAAATAAAAATGACAGCAACAAATTTTGCCAAGTTTAGCGCATAAGACCAAGCAGTTTTGCCTTCACAACGCATCGCCTTTATTAATGATCACTTTCACGAGTAAATTTCTCACTCGCAAATCCAAACATCACATATTTGCTTCGGTGTTGACATCTTTAATAAATATACCTACAATACTATATTAAGAATAGTTAGCAAAGTCTAAGACCATATGATTGAAATGTGTGTTTGTGTATGAATATAATTTTGGCAAAGGATTAGAAAACAAAGAACAATTACTTTACAGGTGGGGTATAAAGTGTGCAGTGATGACCAGAGGGCGAATGAGCGTTTGAACTATTGTCTTTGGACTTGGGTACAAGGCATAGCTTCAAATCTTCTGGATATCACAAAAAACTATGACATTTTGTAAAAGAGTGACAGAGGATGTAAACAGAGACAGCTGACATGGGTAGAAGAGATTTAATACATAAAGTGCAAATCCAATTCTTATCTTTAGACTTTAGAGAAACAGCCTGGAAACAGGTACTTCGGCCCAACAAGTTCACACCTACCAGCGATCACCCTGTACACTAACACTATCCCACACATTAGGGACAATTTACATTTTTATCAATCAATTAACCTACAAACCTGTACACCTTTGGAGTATGGGAACAAATCGGAGCACCCAGAGCAAACCCACGCAGTCACAGGGAGAACGTACAAACTCCATACAGATAGCACCCGCAGTCAGGATCGAACCCGTGTCTCTGGGGCTATAGGCAGCAGCTCTTCAGCTCCGCCACTGTGCCGTCTAAACGTGTAATAAAGAACTGCAGTTGCAGGTTTAATTCGAAGGTAGACACAAAATGCTGGAGTAGCTCAGCGGGTGAGGCAGCATCTCTGGAGAAAATGGGCGACGTTTCAGGTCGAGACCCTTCTTCAGACTGATATCAGGGGAGGGGACGGGACAAAGATAGAATGTATGCGGAGGCAGTAAGACTAGTGGGAGAACAGGGAAGGGGAAGGGGATGGAGCGAGAAAAGGGCTATCTGAAGTTAGAGAACTCAACGTTCATACCGCTGGGGTGTAAACCACCCAAGCAAAATATGAGGTGCTGTTCCTCCAATTTGCGCTGGGCCTCACTCTAACATTGGAGGAGGCTCAGGACAGAAATGGCAGATTGGGAATGGAAGGGGGAGTTGAAGTGCTGAGCCACCAGGAGATCAGGTTGGTTAAGATGGACTGAGCGGGGGTGTTCAGCGAAACAATCGCCGAGGCTGCGCTTGGTCTTGCCGATGTAGCAAAGTTTACATCTAGAACAGCGGATAGGGTAGATGAGGTTGGAGGAGGTGCAATCCTAAATGGTTCTGTTTTAAAGTAGATGCAGGGACAAAGATAAAACCATAAACCAAACACATCTTTCAAGTTCATAAGTCATAGGAGCAGAATTAGGCCACTCAGCCCATCGAGTCTGCTCTGCCATTATATTATGGCTGATCAACTTTTTCCTCCCAAACCCCATTCTCTTGCCTTCTCCCCATAACCTTTGATGCCCTTGCTAATCAAGAACCTATCAATCTCCGCTTTAAAAATACCCAAAGACCACAGATTCACTACCCTCACGCTAAACAAATACTTCCTCCTCTCCATTCTGCAAGTTCAAACAGTTGTTGATGGATTCTTTGACATCAAGACAGCTTTGGAAGTAATCGTAAACTTTTATAACACTAGTTAACCCCAGCTAAAGTAATTGTGATATACGATAAAACCTTAAAGAATGTATAGAATGGGGGGTTTCTAGAATAGTGTTAATAATTAAAGCAGTCAAAAAAGAGATAATAAAATCTCAAATAAAAACAAAAATGCCAGAAATACATAGCATCAAGTGATACAACTTTCATGTCATCAGACGGCTTAAAGACCTTTGTCTCTCTACAGATTCAGCATGGCTAGCTGAGTATTTTCAACACTTTGTTCTTTTTTTAAATCTGTTAAACATAACAACTGGAATCCTTCGTGGTCTTCATACACCCGGGAGAAATAATTAAGAAATCTAATGGATCCTCCATTAGATGTTTTAATGATATATGAAGAGAAATTCAGTGATAGAATTGCCCATTATCCATCATTGTAGGTTTAAAATAAGGAAGGACGCACACTGTATTGCACAGCAAGTTGGGAAACCCTGACTGAATAGTTCAAAAACACGAAAAGCAAAACAATCAATAATAATTTGCCGTGAGGAAACAAGGAAGTAACATTATCTGGGGAACTCTTACAAGCAACAGACATGATGAGAGGGTAACCTTTTTCCGAGTTTTACTGTTCTTTTCTGATGGCATGATCACTCCTACACTCTATACAAATTATACACAATAAGTTATAAATGCACACATGCAGACATATATACAAACACAGGCAAACACTCCTTCACTGCTGCCACTCCCAGTAACCGGGCCTCGTATGACCCTCTGCCCCGGTGCCGAAGCCCCTCCTTACTCCCGCCCCACCTACCGGGCCCGACAAGCGGGCCTCGTTCCCCGAATTCCCTTCCAGTACCGGCCCCCGCACCCCGCCTACTCACCTTGGTGCAGTAAAGCATCCAGAGCTCGTACAGCCGCTCGGCGGAGGCCATTCCTCTTTCGGATCTGCCCCTCACGCCGCTGCCACGGCCACGTCAGAGGCGAAGCGTTCCATGAGCCGGGCCGGAGCCGGAGCTGCCGGAGGGCCGATGTTTTCCGGAGGACAGTAGCTCTGTCACAGCCCCTCTCTCTCTCTCTATCTCTCTCTCTCTCTCTCTCTCTCTCCGACTCACTCACTGACGGCGTCGCCCGACCACAGCGGCAGCCCGATCCCCTTGGCGACTGACCCGCGCATGCGCCCCGTCCAACAGCCGATCGCACCGCCCAGCGCGAGGCTCAGGTGCCGCGGGAGCACGACAGGTGCGCGTGCCCAGGATGGAGCAGACGTTGGCGAAGCACTCGCTCAAACTTACCACACGTACCACCAATGACAACGTGTAACACCCATATGAACAGGTACAGGTAATAGGAAGAACTCAGGGACGCATCTTGGTCAGCATTGGCCGAGTGGGGCCGAAGTGCCTGTTCGCGTGTTACATTACTTTATAAGCTTTGTAGAATAGACAATAGGTGCAGGAGTAGGCCATTCGGCCCTTCGAGCCAGCACCGCCATTCAATGTGATCATGGCTGATCATCCCCAATCAGTACCCCGTTCCTGCCTTCTCCCCATATCCCCTGTCTCCGCTATCTTTAAGAGCCCTATCTAGCTCTCTCATGAAAGTATCCAGAGAACCGGCCTCCACCACCTTCTGTGGCAGAGAATTCCACACTCACAAAGTGTTTGTGAAAAAGTGTTTCCTCATAGAAACATAGAAATTAGGTGCAGAAGTAGGTCATTCGGCCCTTCGAGCCTGCACCGCCATTCAATATGATCATGGCTGATCATCCAACTCAGTATCCCGTACCTGCCTTCTCTCCATACCCCCTGATCCCCTTAGCCACAAGAGCCACATCTAACTCCCTCTTAAATATAGCCAATGAACTGGCCTCGACTACCCTCTGTGGCAGAGAGTTCCAGAGATTCACCACTCTCTGTGTGAAAAAAGTTCTTCTCATCTTGGTTTTAAAGGATTTCCCCCTTATCCTTAAGCTGTGACCCCTTGTCCTGGACTTCCACAACATCGGGAGCAATCTTCCTGCATCTAGCCTGTCCAACCCCTTAAAAATCTTGTAAGTTTCTATAAGATCCCCTCTCAATCTCCTAAATTCTAGAGAGTATAAACCAAGTCTATCCAGTCTTTCTTCACAAGACAGTCCTGACATCCCAGGAACCAGTCTGGTGAACCTTCTCTGCACTCCCTCTATGGCAATAATGTCCTTCCTCAGATTTCGCGACCAAAACTGTACGCAATACTCCAGGTGTGGTCTCACCAAGACCCCTGCAGTACAGTACAACTGCAGTAGAACCTCCCTGCTCCTATACTCAAATCCTTTTGCTATGAAAGCTAACATACCATTCGCTTTCTTCACTGCCTGCTGCACCTGCATGCCTACTTTCAATTACTGTTGTACCATGACACCCAGGTCTCGCTGCATCTCCCCTTTTCCTAGTCGGCCACCATTGAGATAATAGTCTGCTTTCCTGTTTTTGCCACCAAAATGGATAACCTCACATTTATCCACATTATACTGCATCTGCCATACATTTGCCCACTCACCCAGCCTATCCAAGTCACCTTGCAGTCTCCTAGCACCCTCCTCACAACTAACACTGCCCCCCAGCTTAGTGTCATCCGCAAACTTGGAGATATTGCCTTCAATTCCCTCATCCAGATCATTAATATATATTGTAAATAGCTGGGGTCCCAGCACTGAGCCTTGCGGTACCCCACTAGTCACTGCCTGCCATTGTGAAAAGGACCCGTTTACTCTTACCCTTTGCTTCCTGTTTGCCAGCCAGTTCTCTATCGACATCAATACTGAACCCCCAATGCCGTGTGCTTTAAGTTTGTATACTAATCTCTTATGTGGGACCTTGTCGAAAGCCTTCTGGAAGTCCAGATACACCACATCCACTGGTTCTCCCCTATCCACGCTACTAGTTACATCCTCGAAAAATTCTATAAGATTCGTCAGACATGATTTACCTTTTGTAAATCCATGCTGACTTTGTCCAATGATTTCACCACTTTCCAAATGTGCTGCTATCCCATCTTTAATAACCGACTCTAGCAGTTTCCCCACTACCGATGTTAGACTAACTTGTCTGTAATACCCCGTTTTCTCTCTCCCTCCCTTCTTAAAAAGTGGGGTTACATTTGCTACCCGCCAATCCTCAGGAACAAAAGAGTTTTGAAAGATTATTACTAATGCATCCACTATTTCTGGAGCTACTTCCTTAAGTACTCTGGGATGCAGCCTATCTGGCCCTGGGGATTTATCGGCCTTTAATCCATTCAATTTACCCAACACCACTTCCTGGCTAACCTGGATTTCACTCAATTCCTCCAACTCCTTTGACCCGCGGTCCCCTGCTATTTCCGGCAGGTTATTTATGTCTTCCTTAGTGAAGACGGAACCAAAGTAGTTATTCAATTGGTCCGCCATATCCTTGTTCCCCATGATCAACTCACCTGTTTCTGACTGCAAGGGACCTACATTTGTTTTAACTAATCTCTTTCTTTTCACATTCGTTCTAAATGGCTTACCCCTTGTTCTGAAACTGTGGCCCTTGTTTCTGGCCTCTCTAAACATTGGGAACATGTTTCTTGCCTCTAGCATGTCCAAACCCTTTATAATTTTATATGTTTCAATAGGATCCCCTCTTATCCTAAATTCCAGAGTATACAAGCCCAGCCATTCCATTCTCAGAGCATATGACAGTCCCGTCATCCCGGGAATTAACCTTGTAAACCTACGCTGCACTCCCTCAATAGCAAGAATGTCCTTCCACAAATTAAGGGACCAAAACTGCACACAATACTCCAGGTGTGGTCTCATTAGAGCCCTGTACAATTGCAGAAAGAGTTTGCTCCGATACTCAACTCCTCTCGTTATGAAGGCCAACATGCCATTTGCTTTCTTGACTGCCTGTTGTACCTACATGCTTACTTCCATTGACTGATGAACAAGGACCCCCAGATCCTGTACTTCCCCTTTTCCCAACTTGACACCATTTAGATAATAATCTGCCTTCTTGTTTTTGCAACCAAAGTGGATAACCTCACATTTATTCACATTAAACTGCATCTGCCATGCATCTGCCCACTCACCCAACCTGTCCAAGTCACCCTGCATTTTCCTAGCATCCTCCTCACAGTTCACACTGCCACCCAGCTTTGTGTCATCTGCAAGTTTGTTAATGTTACTTTGAATCCCTTCATCTAAATCATTGATGTATATTGTGAATATCTGCAGTCCCAGCACCGAGCCTTGTGGTACCCCACTAGTCTCTGCCTGCCATTCTAAATGGGACTTGTTAATCCCTACTCTTTGTTTACTGTCTGCCAACCAATTTTCTATCCATGTGCCAATACCATGTGATCTAATTTTGCCTGCTAATCTCCTATGTGGGACCTTATCAAATGCTTTCTGAAAGTCCAGGTACATTACATCCACTGGCTCTCCCTTGTCCATTTTCCTAGTTACATCCTCAAAAAATTCCGGAAGATTAGTCAACCATGATTTCTCCTTCATAAATCCATGCTGACTCAGACCGATCCTGTTACTGCTATCCAAATGTGCCGCTATTTCATCTTTTATGATTGACTCCAGCATCCTCCCCACCACTGATGTCAGGCTAACTTGTCTATAATTCCCTGTTTTCTCTCTTCCGGCTTTCTTAAAAAGTGGGAAAACATCAGCTACCCTCCAATCCACAGGAATTGATCCTGAATCTATAGAACATTGGAAAATGATCACCAATGCATGCTCGATTTCTAGAGCCACTTCCTTAAGTACCCTGGGATGCAGACCACCAGGCCCTGGGGATTTATCAGCCTTCAGTCCCATCAGTCTACCCAACACCATTTCCTGCCGAATGTGGATTTCCTTCAGTTCCTCCATCACCCCAGATCCTCTGGCCATTAGTACATCAGGAAGATTGTTTGTGTCCTCCTTAATGAAGATGGATCCAAAGTAAGTAAGGTTATTGGCCAAGTATTCACATACAAGGAATTTGCCATGGTGCTCCGCCCACAAGTAACAACATGACATAGTGACAGTTACAAATGACTCAGAAAACACTAAACATTAATAACAATAAAACATTAATGTTGAAAAACACCATTGATCAAGCACATGAACCAACAAAATACCAGATCAAAGGGAGGCTACCTGTTCAACTCATCTGTCATTTCCTTGTTCCCCATTATAATTCACCCTTTTCAGTCTTCAAGGGTCCAACTTTGGTCTTAACTAATTATTCCTCTTCACATACATAAAGAAGCTTTCACTATCCTCCTTTATATTCTTGGCTAGCTTACCTTCGTACCTCATCTTTTCTCCCCGTATTTCCTTTTTAGTTATCTTCTGTTGCTCTTTAAACATTACTCAATCCTTTTACTTCCCTCTCATCTTTGCTACATTGTACTTCTCTTTTATTTTTATACTGCCCCTGACGTCCCTTGTCAGCCACGGTCGCCCCTTACTCCCCTTGGAATCTTTCTACCTCTTTGGAATGAACTGATCCTGCACCTGCTGTATTATTCCTGGAAATACCTGCCATTGTTGTTCCACTGTCATCCCTGCCAGGTTATCTTTCCAGTCAACTTTGGCCAGCTCCTCCCTCATGGCTCCATCGTACCCTTTGGTCAACTGTAACACTGACATTTCCGATTTACCCTTCTCCCTCAATTGTAGATTAAAACATACCATATTATGGTCACTACCTCCTAATGGCTCCTTAACCTCAAGTTCCCTTATCAAATCCGGTTCATTACACAACACTAAATCCAGAATTGCTTTCTCCCTATACAAGCTGCTCTAAGAATCCAACACGGAGGCACTCCACAAACTCCCTTTCTTGGGTTCCAGTACCAACCTGATTTTCCCAGTCTACCTGCATGTTGAAATCTCCCATAACCGTAGCATTACCTTTACAACATGCCAATTTTAACTCCTGATTCAACTTGCATCCTATATCCAGGCTACTGTTTGGATCAAATCATAAGTAGTATTAATATTTTTGTTTCAGGTAAAGTGGGAGCAAATTAGAAATGAAGGAGGAATATTTTGAAATGTTTTACTATTGCTCCCTCTTCTGACATTGCATCATTTAACATGTAATTCTCCTGGGTGCAATTTCCCATACATTTGAGGCCAAAGATATGTGCTTTCTGGCTATAAAGCAATGAAGCATGAGCAAACTCAGGTTGACGAATGTTATGAACACAAATGAGCTGCACTCAAATTTCTTTGCTGCCGCACATTTATATGTCATTTCTTGCAACAGAACACATTGTGGCTCATCATTATTACTCTGGTCCATCATTTATGTTCAAATGGGAACAAGTCCAAGACTTCCGTGCTTATGTATTCACTTGTGAAAATCCCAAACTTACTGGCAGGTTTAGAACGTTGAATTTCTATTACTGAACTCCTTGTGTAAAATCTGAGTTTGGCTCTTACACAGGAGTGTCAGGTCTCAGATCTTCCACCAGGTTAGACCAAGTGTAGGATTCTTGAACTCATCAATTTGAATAGAAATTATAGGGCTACTGATAATAAAGCAAGGGGAAGGTATATTCCTCTTTTGAATTGTTATAGTCATAAGGCACAGAACTAGATGCATCAGCCCATCAAGAATCCCTTCGCAATAATCTTATGTGCTCCCATTTTATTATCCCCACATTCTCATTAATTGCCTAGATTCTAGTCTTGGGGCAATTTATGATTGCCTATTAACAGACTAACCCACACATCTGGGATGTGGGAGGAAACCAGAACAGTTGAAGAAAACCCGTGTGGTCACAGGGAGAACATGTACACACCACAGAGACAATGCAGAGGTTAGTATTTAATCTGGGTCACTACTGCTGTGAGGCAGCAGCTGTACTGGCTGCATCCTTGTGTAATGTTCTTATTTATTTATGTGGTTTGGTTATTTACTTATTTTGTTGGAGCCATTCATAATCAGGCTAGTTACTGTTGGCATATTATATTATTGTGTCTAGATATTTCTAGTAGTATTATTTTGAACACTTGGGGGCGGGTATTTGATACACAGATGGGCGTTACATATATCAGAGTTGGACAGGGAGGAGCCAGATCAGACCAGGAACAGGAGTTGGAGAGAACACTGTTCTCACCAGATAGTAAGAACGGAAAGCTACAATTTGTATAAGAATAAAGAGGATCTGGAATGTTCATCTTTTTGTCTGTACAATTACTTCAATAAAGAAGCAATTGTTGGAAATAACGACTGGAAGATCCGTTCTTTTCATCTGTGTAAGATCACTCCCACTTACCCGTGTAGTAATGGCAACGGAAAGTTGGACATTGGAAAAGGTTGAAATATCCATTACATTTAAGTGAGAACTTGTCTCTGTGAGTGAAACCGGAGCTTGTGAAATGTGGGAAAAAAAGGATTGTTTCATTTCACAAGCCTGACGCAGTAATGCTCGATCAATTGGACAAGGTCGTCACCTGCGCTAAGCTGAATAATGAAGATTAGAAACTTCAAAGCCAACACAGGGAATCGTAAGTACTGTATTGGGCTTTATTGGAAAAGCTAAAAGTACAGTTGAACGTACTGCATTAAGCTGTATTGGAAAACGGCTGCTAAAATTGAGAATTAATAAGTGACCTTGAGAATCACAGCGTCTGAAGAAGGGTCTCGACCTGAAACGTCGCCTATTTCCTTCGCTCCATGGATGCTGACTCACCCGCTGAGTTTCTCCAGCATTTTTGTCTACCTTTGAGAATCACAGCGATAATTTTTGTTTTGAAATACCAATCAGTTGATTTGAATTCCAACCACAGGCATACGGCTTTACGTCTATACGTCTTAAAGGGATAGTGAGCCTGTATGTCTAACACCTACACTATGCCTTATACTTCAGTGGAGGAAAATGTTGATTTCCACATCAGACTATGTTGAAGATTGTACAGGTCTTATTGTACCCAATCAATGGTTTAATTTTCTAAACAGACGTGCATGGAATTGAACATTATACTATCATCCAATATCTCCACATCTGACCCCATAATGGAAGATCACTGGGCCTAGTATATTACTCAAATGAACTACTGTAGTGATAAATGACTCCTGACAAGGGTAGGTGGTTGGACACTCTCCTATTGGAAATGGTCATTGTATCTTTGTATGGTAGTTTGTATCACAGATGTTACTTGCTGTTTATCAGCTAATTCCTGAATGTTGCCTAACAAAATATGTAATATGTAGCAGTTTAATAAACTACACACTATATGGGGGATTTTAAAAGTTAAGTGTCATACATATAAGATTTTTATAAGTAAATCTAATAAGGTGGAAAAATCCTTGATGGAAATTAAATAATGATGCAGATTGATTTAGAGGGATTTAGATAAGTACACAAGGGGGAAAGGAGTCAAATGATGTACAGGTACACTGAAAGCCAGGACTCCCATGGAGAATATGACATTTACCTTTTGTCCAAAAAGCTTATTCATGCATGTTCTAAATAATCACTGATGAGACAAGCTGCTCCTCGCAATCGCTAATGCCCACATGCCACATTTGGTGGCTGTTTTTAATATTGCATTATCCGTAGTTACAAAACACGTGACCCGTCAGTTAAACACAAGCTTTAAGCCCTCCGGCTGAGAAACAGGCCTTTCAGAAGCACTTGATTTTTTTTAAAACAACAGTTTATTGAATAAAATCAATGCACAGTTGTTCTTTAAAACATTTTCCTTCCTCATTGCACTGTCCTAAGCACATCAAAGTCCAGAAAGAGGAATGACTTTTCTTTAAGCTTTCTTTAGCTATTTTGCTTTTAATGAAATATTTTCTTTCCTTTTCGTTTTGAAATGAATTCATGTGATCCTCCAGTTCTCACCCACTTGTTTGATCGCGCTCTTGTGTAGCATCTTGGAATGTTTTATCACCTTAAAGGCTCTAGTTATTGTCATTCAGACCATGTGCTATGCCATCTACATCAGTAGGCTGGAAAATAAGCTACCCGGCCATCAATTTTAGTGCAAAACCTGTAAGATTTATATTTTCAATACAATATGGAAATAAAGCTGCTAACACCCATGCACATGTTATTATTCACATATTTCACAAAATATGTTGTCTCCCATTCACTTCTATTCTGACTAGCTTTCTTCATTCTTCAGAAGATATTGGTGTCAACATAAGTTGACTATAAGATAAATTATTATAAATAATAATTGGCCACATAAACTGATGGGCTCAGAATCTCATGCACATGGAGCAAAGGTGGGCAATGGTATGGAAGTGTAGATCAAGTCAAGTTCAAGTGAACTTGATTAGTGGAATAGATTAAAGGGGCTGAATCACTCATTCCTCTTTCTGTGTTTTATTTTACCCAACTCCTGCCCTTACCAATACATCCAGCATCTTTACTTACTGCTTTTGACAAAAAAAAAGGAGCCATTCAGCCCATGCCAGCTCCCAGTGGATAAAATGCCAGTAGACCCATTCCCTATTGATTGCAATTTATTCTCTCTAGCAACTTCCCCTTATTATCATTGTGCCATTTACTAACACCAAGGAATAATATACAGTAGTCTATTGATCTACCACCATGTTTTTTGGACATGAGAGGAAATTAGAGTACCTGGAAGAAACCCACACTTGGAGAATGCAAACTCTGGAACCTACTGCACCACTGTGCATCCCAAATAACTCCCACCCATTACATGCTGGTGAGAAAAGGAAGAGTGGTCAACTTTGTTTGCTGTATACCATGTTCACAAGGCCAATTATAGCATATTCTAACAATGTGTTAAAATATCACAATGTCATATTCTCCCATTTGCCTTCAGCAAAGTCTCTAAATTCAGCGCCTTATTCTGATCTTCCAATCCACCAATAGATGCGAGTCGCAGAAAAAAAATGTCGAGGTTAGTAGATTTAATGTTAACATTGATAATCCACTTTAGCAGTCTAATCATTAAAACTAACCATGGAGAATTATTTGAACATTCTGATTAATATGAAAAAGGTAATAAGAAATAATTTTAAAACAGGTTACGCTTTTGTATGCTTTAGCACTTCCAAGCCTCTACTTTGTTTAACATTTATATTCTATAAGGTACTCAGGATAGATTTGGTGCTTCTCAAATATGACGAATATGGAAGGGTTGGAGACATTGTCAACACAACTATTATAGAAGTTGTTTTTTGTTCCATCTCTTAAGGGTGGTCGAAGATAAGATGAGCTTCCTCTCACAAACTCCCCCACCAAAACGCGAGCAACAAACATGGTCATGATGGTTTTCCCAGTTTGGCAGTAATTATGGGAATATGATGAATCCCTGGCAAAGTAACTCCCTAAAGAGAAAAAGAAAGACCTTGCATTTAATAAGCCAAATTACAGTGTAGCCAATAGTACATTTTAAATATGTTTAAGTTGGAGTTACAGCATGGAACCAGGCACTGTGTGCATCGAGTCCACGCCAACCATCAATCATCCATTCACACCAGTTATGTATCCCACTTTTTCATCAACTTGCTAAACATTCCAGAGGCTAATTAACCTATAAACCCGCACATCTTTGGGATGTGGGAGGACCCGGAGGAAACCCACGTGGTCACAGGGAGAACACTGACAGCATCCGAGGTCAGGATCATACCCGTGACATTTTTTACTAGTGTAGAAAATGGAGTAACCAATTTGGACACAGAATGGTCTTACATACATAATTGAGATAAACAGAAGATATGTTTTTGTGAAATGAACTGATGGATAAATATTGGTCAGGATATGAGCGAGTAACACTTCTCCCTTTTCATCTATTTCTTTCAAGGTTCTTGATGGGATTATTTATGTAGAACTCCTTCAGTAGTTACTCTGCTAAAGTGTCAGATTTTTGTTCTCATTCTCTTGAGTAGAAATTGAACTTCATAACCTACTACACCCGAGATGTGAATGCTATGTACTGAACTACAGGTACCTCGCTGTGATAGTTCATTCAAATCGGAATACCAAAAGGTGCAAAAATAGCTATTCAGGAAATATACTTATACCTTTTCCGTAAGAAGTTCCATGAGTTCCACAGATCCTCCAATCAAAGTTCTGTTGGCAGATTGCATCAATAATTGAGGGGTTTGTGCCGTGGAAAAGCTGTTTCTCAACCACATCTTTGCCATTATTGTTCTTTTTCATCTGATCCATCTGCCTGTTTCGGAAATACAAGCACAATGATTGTGGCTTTGCTGCATTGACAATGCATCCAGAAATGTACACAAATTCCAACTGTGCTTCACAGACCACTTATTTATAGGTACTGACCAGGGACTAACCCTACTGAACGGTTTTCCTTCCATTATTTATTATGTAAAAGAATATGTGTGTTATGATTGTGTTTTTAGTTTGTTTGGTTGTTTGGTTGTTTGTCTTTGGCACAAAAGTCCGCGAGCATTGCCACTTTCATTTCACTGCACATCTCGTATGTGTATGTGACAAATAAACTTGACTTGACTTGAAGCCCTTACACAAAAACAGAAAATGCTGGAAACACTGCAGGTCAGGCAGTACATGTGGAAACAAAACCAGATTAGATGTTTTAGGGCAAAGATATTTTGTCAGGACTGGGAAACAGAAAAGTAAAATGATGTTGGCTGGTTGATCAATTAATGGGAGTAGTCACAGAAAAGCTTTCTGCTTCAGGTAACTTGCTTTCACTTTTTTGTATCAAAATTGTCTAGTTCGGCTTTAGGTTATTTCTGTAATATTCAGTTTATGTCTCTACATGCCTGGCTTAATCTGCTCAGCATTTCCACAGCTCTGTACGCTCCCTTTGTCCTACCTATGCTTTCTCCTGCCCTTAATCCCTCTCCAACTTTCTATTCCAGATCTGACGAGTTGCCCTCAACTTGAAATGTTAACACTTTTTCCACATCTGCTGAGTTTTTGCAGCATTTTCTGTTTCTATTTTAGATTTCCAGCATCAGCATTTTATTGACTGGAGGACAATACAGATGTTCAGCAGCTGTGGAAGATTCTTCAGGAGGGTGAACCCTTGGAAAACATCTGGACCTGATGGTGTACCTGGTCTCATTCTCAACATCTGTGTAGAAAATTGGCTGGAGTTTTTTGTGGACATCGGCAACCTCTCAGTACTGAGGTTTGAGGTTCCCACCTACTTTAAAAGGACATCAATAATACCGGTGCTCAAAAAGAGTAAGGTGACATGTCTCAATGACAATTGACCAGTGGCACTATCGTCTATGATGATAAGTGCTTTAAGAAGTTGGTTATGGCTCATATGATGGAAACGTATGCGTGGAGTTAACAGAAAAGAAAGTGCAGGAAAGGTCACGGGTGTCTCCAGAAATAACAGGACAGAAAGTTTAAAAAGGGAGAAGAGAGTCAGGTCGGGTAAAATTGGGATGGTTGAGAGGGGAGGTCAACACCGAATTGAAGATATTATATTTGAATGCACGTAGCATTAGGAACAAAGTTGATGAGCTTGTAGCACAGTTGGAAATTGGCAGGTATGATGTAGGCATTGGGTAGATGTGGCTGCAAGAGATCAGAGCTGGGAGCCGAATATTCAGGGTTATACGTTCTATCGGAAAGACAGAAAGGTGGACAGCTCTGGTGTGGTTAGGAATGAATTTCAGTCTTTAGGAGAGGTGACATAGGATCAGAAGATGTAGAGTCATTGTGGATAGAGCTGAGAAATTATAAGGGTAAAAAGACACTAATGAGAGTTAGTTACAGGCCCCAAACAGCAGCCAGGATATATGGTACAAGTTACATCAGTAGATAAAATTGTCATGTAAAAAAGGCAATGTTACAGTGGTCATGGGAGATTTCAATATGCAGGTAGACTTGGAAAATCAGGTTGATACTGGACCCCAAGAAAGGGAATTTGTAGTTGGTGTGGGCGCTTCGAGACGGCTGCCCTGCCAGCAGCGTGTTAGTCATTTTCTACTTTTGTGGGTTTTTTAGTATGTCCAAATGTGTGTTTTAATGTCTCTCGGTGTGTCTTGTGTGGGGGGGTGGTGAGAGGGGGTACGGGGGAAACCGCTTTCGGTCACCTCCTCCACAGAAAGGTGACTTTTTCCATGTCGCCTCCCTCGCGGTCTAACACAAGGATCGGTGCGGCCTTTCCCAAAGACGGGCCCAGCGTGGACTTTTTCATCGCGGAGCGGGCGAGCTTCCAGCTGGCGCGGCATCCGGAGCCTGTGATCCCTCATTGGGGACCCCTGAGGAGAAGAGCTCCGACCGCCGGCCTACATCAGCTTGAAGCCACGGTCTGCGGTGCTTCTAACCACAGGCGCAGTGGGGACTTACCATCCAGAGCGAGATCCCTGGAGAAGAGCTCTGACCACCGGCCCACAGCCTACAACATCTTTTGACGCCGCAGTATGCGGTGCTACTAACCGCAGCGCGGACTTCGACCACCAGCCTACACCATCTTGAAGCCGCGGTCTCCAGTAGGGAAGCACCGATTCGGGACTTACCTTGCCTGCACATCTGGCCGCCCGCAGCGGTGACTGCGGAGGTTTGTGGTCCCGACCACGGGGGAAAATGGAGGAGGACTGACTAAACATTGTGCCTTCCACCAAAGTGATGAATGCTGTGGTGGATGTTTGTGTTAAATATTTATTGTGTATTGTGTGTTCTTTTTTATGGTACCGCTGTTGGCAAGTTTATTTCACTTCATTTTATTGTGTATGTGACGAATGAATCTGACTATTGACTATTGTAGAGTGGATTCTTAGAGTAGCTTGTACAGGTGCACAACCTTTTATCCGAAGTTCCAAATAACGAAAAGCTCTGAATACCGGACATTTTTTCGGTCCTTGAAAAAAGGTCCTTGAAAAAACGTTCACCGAGGGCGGCCCGCAGAGGTGACAGCGGAACCTCCGGTCGGTCCTCGAAGAAAGGGGAACTAAATCCCCATTCATAAAAGAGAAGGTGAGGGTATATTGCGCGGGAGGGTTAATAATTGACAATCTGCTGCTGCCTGCCCGTTGAGTTAAAAAAAGTTCCCACGGTAGACACGATACACAGTGTATCGTGAGTCTTGCGTGGGACCTTTTTAACTCAGCGGGCAGGTAGCAGCAAATTGTCGCTCCCTTCAGTTTCACCCCACCTACACCCCTCTGCTTCCCGGCCATGTGTGTGACCCCTTCCCTCCTCTCTCCAGCTCCCCGCCCATTGCACCGGCGCGGGGGCTTTGCACTGTCTTCACGTCGCAGCCAGTGCCAGTCACCGGAGACGTCAGGACCAACGGTACACCGGCCCCCAGGCCCACTGCAAGCACGGAGATCCCAGAGACCCACAGCCAGCAGCAGCCCAGCCCCGTTCCAACTATAGAGGAACACGCTCCCCGTAGGGACCGAAGCTGATGGTGTGAAAGGTGCGTCTTGGTCTTGAGGTTGTGGATGAGGGGGCGCAGCTCGGGCTGTGACGTCTCCGGCCACCCCCCTGTACAGGAGCTGAGACTGGGAACTGTGGGGTTGTTTGCAGTTGCAGAGGGAGGGGGTAAGGGCGGTACAGTTCCCAGTCTCAGCTCCATTCTAGGGGGTGACCGGAGACGTCAGGACCAACGGGACACCGACTGCAAGCACGGAGATCCAAGAGACTCACAGCCAGCAGCAACTCTAGCCCAGCCCCGCTCCAACTCCAGAGGAACCCGGGTTGCGGATGAGGGGGGCGCAGCTCGAGTTGTGGGCGAACTGCCACTTGTCGCTGTAGCGGCGCATCGGGGAGCGGGTTCTTGTTGGTCCTGACGTCTCCGGCCGTCCCCCTGGACAGGAGCTGAGAGACGTCAGGACCACCAGAAGCCGCTCCCCGATGGGCCGCTACGGTGACAAGTGGCAGTTCGCCCACAGCCCGAGCTGCGCCCCCTCATCGGGACACCGACCCCCAGGCCCACTGCAAGCACGGAGATCCCAGAGACTCACAGCCAGCAACAACTCTAGCCCAGCCCCGCTCCAACTCCAGAGGAACCCGGGTTGCGGATGAGGGGCCGCAGCTCGGGCTGTGGGCGAACTACCACTTGTCGCCGTAACGGCCCATCGGGGAGCGGGTTCCTCTGGAGTTGGAGGGGGAGAGGGGTATTGTGCTGTTTGATCGCCCCCTGCTATCCCAGGGACAGGGAGACACAGCGGCTTTTGAGAATGGTGGGCAATCACTTCCAAAGTTCTGCCCACACAGTCAGTACACCTCTCCCACACTTGTCTCCCGCACTAAGATCATCTCGCAGAGAATGATCCCAGCCTAACCCTCCCTATTCTCTCCTATTCTGCAAGAAAAAACTCCATTGAAGATTCAAACTCGCGATTGAGTAACTGCCGGGATCGAGGCGCAAACTCGCGACCTTGGATATACGGATATGAGCCGAGCACTCTACCACTACGTTAAAAATCTTCCATTCCGAAAGCCGAAAAATTCTGAATTACGAAAAGTGTCTGGTCCCAAGGCTTTCGGATAAAAGGTTGTGCACCTGTAGTGGAATCTACCTGGGAAAAAGGCAATTCTGGATTTATTTTTATGTAATGAACCGGATTTGATAAAGGAACTCAAGGTAAAGGAACCATTAGGAGGTAGCAACCACAACATAAGTATTAATCTGCAATTTGAGAGGTAGAAAGTCAAATTGGATGTGTCAGTATTGCCACTGAGCAAAGGGGACTACAGAGGGAGGAGCTGGCCAAAGTTGACTGGAAAGGGTCACTAGCAGGGGTGACGGTGGAAATGGCAGGAATTCCTGGCAATAATCCAGAAGATGCAGGATATTTTCATTCCAAAGAGGAAGAAAGATTCCAGGGGGAGAAAGAGGCAAGGGAAGTCAAGGACAGTATAAAATTAAAGAGATGGTGTATAACATAGCAAAGATTAGAGGGAAACCAGAGGATTGAGAAGCTTTCAAAGAACAACAGAAGGTAACTAAAAATGGAGAATGGGGTTAGGAGGGAGATAGGTCAGCCATGATTGAATGGTGGAGGAGACTTGATTGGCCGAATGGCCCAATTTTATTCTTATCACTTATGACCTTATATCAACTTCCACCTCGCAAAAACCTGGACCCACTACAATTTGTCTACCGCCACAATAGATTAACGGGAATGCGATCTAACTAGCTCCATAAAACTCATATATCAGGCTGTTGTTCCTAGACTACAGCTTGGCGTATAACACTATCATCCCTTCAAAAATTGTTACCAAGCTCAGGAACTGGATCTCTGCGCATCCCTTTGCAATTGGAGACTTAACTTCCTCATCAACAGAACACAATGAGTATGAATTGGCAACAACACTTTCTTCTCGATAAACATCAGCACTGGAGGACATCAAGGCTGTGTGCTCAACCCTCCTGCTCCACTCACTCTTTACCCATCACTTTGTAGCTGGACACAGTTGCAACTCCATCTTTAAATTCGTTGAGGACACCACTGTTGTTGGACGAATTACAAATAATGATGTGCGAGTATAAGAGGAAGATCATCATCTGATTGAATGGTACCAGAACAACAAACTTGCTCTCAATATCAGTAAAACCAAGGAACTGTTTGTTGACTTTTGTAGAGGAAGGCCGAGGATCCACAAACCTGTCTTCATCAACAGGTCAGTGGTGGAGAGAGTCAACAATTTCAAGGCCTTGGGTGTACATATCTCTAAAGATCTGTCCTGGACACAGAACATTGATGCAATCATAAAGAAACTCCATCAATGCCTCTACTTCCTCAGAAGAATGAGGAGATTCGGTATGTGAATGAATATTCTTTTGAACGTACAGGTAGAGAGCGCATTGAGTGGTTGCTTCACAGCCTGGTTTAACAACTCGAATGCCCAGGTATGAATGAGATTACGAAGGAACTCAGTTTAATCCCGAGCACTCTCCAGGGTCCTGGCGTTTTCTGGCAGGCAGGTGCTATCTGGCAGACAGGTCTTGCACAACCCCAGCCACAATCTCATTTCATTCCTGCCACTGCAAAAGTAGAGGAGTCTGAAAACTTCCAGGTTCAGCAACAGCATCTTCACAACAACCAACAGGTTATTGAGCACCACAAACTTCAATTAAACTCTGAACAACAAACTGCCTAGGGTTGCACTAGCATATCCGGCTTTGTTTTGTTTTTGCATTATATTGATTTTCTTAATTACTTTTGAACATTTTTTCTATTATCATTTGAACACTGTGATGACACATCCTCCCTAAATCCAATTCCGATCGCTGTTAATGGCAGACAGGCCAGGAGGAGCTGAAGACCTGCACCACGGATAGCGCCTCCCTGTCAGAAAACATCAGCACCTTGGACAACATTCCAGACTGAGCTGAAGCCACAGCCAGAGGAGCAACAGCTGCACCCAATTAGTCAGGATTGGCTTAACTCACCTGCACTTCATCAACCCTAGTCCTTAGAGTCATAGAATCATACAGTGTGGAAACAGGTCCTTCGGCCCAACTTGCCCATGCCGACCAATATGCCTACCCTACACTAGTCCCACCTGCCGACGTTTGGCCCATATCCTTCTAAACGCATCCTGTCCAAGTACCTGTCCAAATGTGTCTTAAACGTTGTGATAATACCTGCCTCAACTACCTTCTCTGGCAGCTGGTTCCATATACCTACTATACTTTATGTATAAAAGTTGCCCCTCAGGTTCCTAATAAATCTTCTCCCCTCACCTAAAACCTATGTCTTCTGGTTCGTGATTCCCCTACTCTGGGAAAAGACTGCATTTACCCCTTCTATTCCTCATGATGAATAGGAGAATGAGGAATTATAAGATCATCTCTCATCCTCCTGCGCTTCAAGGAATAAAGTCCTGGCCTGTTCAACCTCTCCCTATAGCTCAGGCCCTCGAGTCCTGGCAATACCCTCATAAATCTTCTCTGACCCTTTCCAGCTTAACAACATCTTTCCTATAACAGTGTGACCAAAACTGAACAAAATACTTCAAATGTAGCCTAAACAATGTCATGTACAACTGTCACATAACCCCCTAACATTTATACTTGATACCCTGACTAATGAAGGCCAATGTGCTGAAAGCCATCTTGACCATCCTATCTACCAGTGATGCCACTTTCACAGAACTATGTACCTGCATTCCTATATCACTCTGCTCTACAACACTACCCAGAGCGCTGCCATTTACTGTGTAGGTCCTGCCCTGGTTAAACTTCCCAACGTGCAACATCTCACACTTATCTGTATTAAGCTCCATGAATCATTCCTCAGCCCACCTGCCTAACCAATAAAAATCTTGTTGCAATTTTTGACAACCATCTTCGCTATCTACAATACCATCCATTTTAGTGTCATCTGCAACCTTGTTCCTTCTCATCCTTATCATTGATACTTTAAAACCAAGGCAGTTGCAGCCAGCAGGAAGAGAAAGTGGAGAGAGAAAGTGGGACACCACCCTACTAGCTGTGCTTCCCTTTGCAGATGTAAGGCAAGACTAAGCCAATGGGACCAGCCTGGGACTGCCAGCGCTTCCTCTTGGAGCAAGACTGAGGTGCCAAGACAAGCCCAAAACCAGCAGCATCTGCTTTTCAAGGACAAGACTGAGCCACTGAGAAAAACCCGAAGCCACCAGTGCCCCTCACGTGCCCATAGATTATGAGAGGCTGCATTGGTATTGGCGGCGCGACTATTGGCGGCGCGACTCACCCGTTGCAGCGGCCCCTACAGCCTGTCTGTGTTTTTTTAAATTTCTTGTCTAGTTAAATGTAGTGTTTGGTGTTTTTTAATAGTGTTTTTAAATGTGGATATGTGGGGGGCGGGGGGGGGGCAGGGGGAAACTATTTAAAATCTCTTCCCTGTCTGGGGCCTAGCACCGTGGAGCGGCCTCCAACCTGAATGACCTGGGGGCTCGGGAGACTGCGGAGCTGCGGACTACTCACCATCGTGGGGCTGGCCGGCCCCGGAGCGTGGGGAGCGGTGGTGACTCGCTGCTGCGACTCGACTCCTGGGGCTCGGAGGCTCCAGCAATGCAGCCGCGGGTCCGGTGGACTGGGACAGGGAGAGACCGCTTCCCGGAGCTCCCGCAACGCGACTTCTCCAGCCCGTGTCGCGGGGTTGGAACGACCCGGACCGGGACCGTACATCACCTGGCGCGGCTTCATGGCCGTGGGACTCACCATCGCCCGTGGGGGCTCCAACCTTGTACTTTCAGACTGGGAGCGAGGCCGTAAATCGCCCCGCACGGCCTAAAATGGCCGTGGGACTTATCATCGCCCGCTTGGGGCTTGGACATCGAAATTTCGTTTGAGTCTCACTGGGGCTTTCGTTTGAGTCTCACTGGGGCTCAAATGACAATAAATTTGTATTGTATTGTGTATTGTATTGTATGTCCTGCATGGAATGCAAGACAGCCGCTGGGAACAGCTAGAGACCACCAGTGCTTTCTCATCAAGGTGAGGATGCGTCGCCTGGACAAGCCCAAATTCGCCTGTGCCTTCTCTTTGAGACCAGGACAAGCTGGAGACCACCAGTGCCCCCTCAAGGCGAAAACTGAGCCACAGGGACATGCACAACACCGGCAGTGCCTACTCTTCGAGGCTAAGATTGAACCACCAGAACAAGCCCAAGAATGTCAGTGCTTCACCTGCCCACAGATGTCAAGGGACTGCTCCACCCACACATGCCCAGACCTTTCACATGAGTTTGCCCTGCCATCAGTGTGTCGGTGTAGCCTTTGCTGATGATTACATGCTGCTTGTCTCAAAGATTGCTTAAATAAGTAAAGCAGAAAGGGAAGGAATTGGATCATCACAGTAATAACAAGAATAATGGTCTGTTCTACCAAATGTCAAGGTGAGACATGCATCCAAGAAATCATAACTATCTACATTAGCAAGCAATCCGCAGAAAAGAAAAATCCCTTCTATATACCTGGGCATATAATTAAAACAGATAATTAAAAAATAAATGTTCATCTTGCATACCATTCATAGACTTCCCAAAGGGCTGGGTTTTGAATTCGTTCAATTTTCCGAATCACACTTTTCTTCATCGTCCGCTGAAATAGGGATTGCACTTGTTTATATTCATCTGAAGACTCAAGCACTTGAACCAGCTGTAAAATAAACAGTTATCAGTCAAAATCACAGAGCATCTGATAAATCTAACATCTTAATTCATCCAGATTCGTACAGTGCCAGGAACTAACTAGGTTCTTTCCATTACAACCTGGTCCGAGGTAAATATTTAGCCATTGATGGAATCGTGGTGTTGGCCTGCTCAGATGCTCATGCTGTAGAATTAAAGTAACTACACTGTACGCAAAATAAAGAACTTCCTTATTCAGCATAAAGTATATATCAGTACTCCTGTTTGTTCTGGAAGCCAGCTCTGGGAAATTTCCAAATTATCCAGAACTCCACCAGGGCTTTACTTCAAGATTTTTGCACTTTTGTAGCTCAGACATTGGAACACTTTTGCTAAACCTCTTAAACTCCTCCAAAACAAATCACTACAGACTTGTATGGATGAACTTCTCAGGATATTTTCAACAGAAAATGTGGAATATAAAAATTGAAAAATGTTGGCATTCAGAAGGACCTAGATGTCCTTGTATATGTATCAATGACTTTCTACATGTTCAACAAACATCTAGAAAGGAAAGTGTAATGTTATCCTTGATTTCAAGATGATTTGAGTACAACAAAAGAAGCATTTTACTGCCATTATATAGTGCCGAGACCTCATCTGAAAGATTGTGCATTGGTCCGGTATACTAAAGAACTACATACTTGTGATAAATGGAGTGCATTGAAAGTTCAGAAGGTTGATTCCTGAAATTGGGAGGTTTGCTCTATTACTTACTTACTTACTGCCTATTATGCCTCCTGGCATGTAGGGCAGCAACAAAGTTCTTCCACTCAGTAGTGTTGATTCCTTCAGTTGCTGTTTCCGTAGCATATTTGTTTTACGAGACAGGGTTGTTAGCCCTGTGCTCAACCTCCAACCTGGAGGACCAGTGGATCGCTCTTCATCTCGCCAATACCCTTCGACCTGTCCAGCATGGGAGACCCTAACAGGAGACGAATCTCCCGCTGGCTTTGTTCTAGCGGTCATTGAGGCACACAAGCTCCCCGACCACGACAAGGTTGCAATCCAACGGGGAGGGTTTGCTCTATTTTAGGGGGAGGGGGGGGGGGGATAAATTAAGTAGGTTGGGCACTTGCTGATTTTCTATCTTTTCCTCATGCTGATGAAAAGTCACTGAAACATTAATTCTCTGCACATTGTTTGAATGGGTGAGTATTTCCAGCATTATTATTGTGGCCCAACATGCTCTTGAGTTTAGAAGGAAAATAAGTGACTTCACCGAAACTTGTAAAATTCCAACAGGATAGGTATTCCCTGGATATTTCCCTGGCTGGGATTTAAAAAAACCCCAAAAAAACAGGGATCAGTCTAAAAATAAGAAGTTGGCAGCTCAGGAATGTTACGAGACAGAATACCTCCATTCAAAAGATTGTGAATTCTTGAAATTCTTTACCCAAGGAGCCTTAGTTGTTGAGTATATTCAAGGCTAAGATTGCTAGTTTTTTGAATATTAAGGAATAAAGTGATATGCGGTTAGTTGCAGATAGTGGCACCGAAATATAAGATCAGCCATTGTCTTATAGAATGGTGGAGCAAGCACAAGGGCCCCAATGACCTCCTGCTTTTATTTCTTAAGTTCCTAGTTATGATGATCATCAAACACTGGTAAACAGCTGCCATTTAGATTTTATTTACCAGAAGCCTCATTTGCTCCCTTGGGTGCTTTCAAAACTCCAATGCAGCATGTCATAGGACAAGAATTTCCTCTTTAGTCTGATGACTAAACATTGCTGTTACTTATAGAATGCTGTAAATTTCTGCTCGCAACAGTAGTCAAGAATAGTTAGTTGATTAAGATATCCCGAGTTATTTACTGACATCATAAAATTAACTGGTTTCATTGTTGGGAAATTGAGAATATGATATGTTCTTGTTATGTCTGGGAGTTTTGGCCTATCTTGACAGATACTGTAAATTGCGTGTCTCAGTATTTTCTGCACCAGGTAATCTTATAACTTACATTGATAAGTCTATTTCAGATATGCTGTCTTAATAAACAAAAGGACACAAATCCTGAAGTAACTCAGTGGGTCAGGAAGTATCTCTGGAGTACATGGATAGGTGACGTGTTGGGTCAGGACCCTTCTTCAGACTGATTGTAGGGGGGGGGGGGGGGGGGGGGGGGGGGGGGGAAGGAAGAATGCTGGAAGAGAGGAAGGGCAGAACCAATCCTGACTGATAATCAAAGTGATGGGAGATTTTGATGGGGAGATGGTTGGACATAGGCTAGAGCTGACAAAAACAGAAGGTGTGATGCAAAGGGATAGAAGAGTTGTGAATTGTAATTGGAAATATGTGCAAGTCGAGGTGGGGAACAGGGGCGATAGGGAGCCGAGGAAGGAGAACACGGCAAGTTTATAATGACCTAAAATCGGGGAATTCCGATTTCATTCCAATGGGTTGTAGGCTTGTCGTGAACTCTGAGGTGCTGTTCCTCCAAATTGCATGTGGCCTTCCCCAGGACAGAAAGGTCGGTATGGGAAGCGGATTCAAAATGGTTAGCAACCAAAAATGTTTAGATCCTTTTCAGTTTTTTATTTGTAAAAAAATTTGAAAACCATGTATCATTTTCCTTCCACTTCAAAATGATGCACCACTTTGTGTTGGTCTATCACATAAAATCCCAATAAAATACATTTACGTTTGTGGTTGTAACGTGACAAAATGTGGAAAAGTTTAAGGGGTATGAATACTTTTGCAAGCCACTGTATATCTCCATAGTTGCAGTGTAAAGTACCTGGGGAAGGTGTGGTTTGGGTGGAAGGGATAGATAAACCAAGGAATGGCAGAGGGAATGTCTCTGGAAGAAATGGGTGGGTATGGGAAGATGTGACTGGTGGTGGGATCATGTTGGAGGTGATGGAAATGTTTGAGGATGATATTGGATGTCAAGGCTGATGGGCTGAAAGGCAAGGACTAGGGGAACTCTATCCTTGTTCCGTCTGCTGGGAGGGAAAGCAAGAGCAGACTATAGAACACATAGTTGAGTGTTCCATCTATGACCCCCCCCCCGACCTGTATCCTGCGATTACCCTACCCGACACATAACCTATGTTCCCCAGAGGTGCTGCCTAAACTGCACTAGTTACTGAGCACTTTATGCATTTATTTGTAAACCAGCAGCTAGTTCCTTGAATCTACTACTTCATTAGGATGAGCAATGAAGAAGTATGAGAAGATACTGAGAAGTTTCATTGAAGAGCAGCCTATTCATTCCAACAACTTTCACAGATTTTTAAAAAGATCAAGAAAGGCTCTGCTGCTGATGTAATCATCTGAAATTATCAGCAACACTTTCAGAGGGAACAGCTCAGTTACGTTAAGCAGGTACTTCCATCAAAGTAGATCCTTGAAGAATTCGACATAAGTCGAGTTTCAGAATACAACTTTTTTTTTTTTTTTAATATTTTTATTAGAAGTAGTGTACAATAATATAAGACATGAATAACATATTACATTTTGTGTACAACTTCTTATTTTAAATTTAATAGTAAAACAAAAGAGTAAGAAAAGCAAGAAATAGAAAGAAAGAGAATGTTATATAAAGTAGTGATATTATTAATTCGAGAAGAAATAGAAAAGAAAGAGCCCATGGGGCTGTATAGCCTGAAGGAGAAAACAAAGAAGTGAAGTGAGATAAGGAAAAAAAAGAGAAAAAAGAGAAAAAAAACGAGAAATTGAAAGGGATATACCTACTTCGTATCTTTACCCACCCCTCAGCATACCTTTAGCTACACATAATTCTCTCAAGACATCACTGCTTGCTGAATGATTTTACCTTATAGCTCACTTCTGGCAGTGCTGATTTATCCCAGTGTGCTGGAAGAGATTTTCCTTGAGTGATGCCCAAACTTTCATGTCCTGCTTTTCCTTGGCTGTCAAAAGAGAGTCATTATGTATCTACATCACAGTCAGTAATAAAATGGCATATGGAGTGGCATTCAGTTCCTCCCATTGTTCCTTCACTACCAAATCCCCAACCAGTTTTCAAATTATATTTATTTTGTTGTTCAACTTTTTCTTCTACCCCAAATGATGCAAATGTCATCAATAGATGTGAGCAATCCAGACATAAATCTGGGCCAAATCACTCCATTGCGATAGTAAGTAAAAGCTGCAAGTTTGGAGATGTTAAACTAAGGCTTGAGTGTCCAAAGAGGAGCACAGAATGGCCACTGGGCAATATCTTGAGCAAGGGATTCTCCTTAGGTAATTGCCCAATATTTATTCTTCAATCCACTTTAATAGAAAACAGATTACCCAGCCTTCAGCACATTCCTGCTTGTGCTACTGTACATAATTTACAGTAACCAAGTGGTTATTATTGCTGGTATTACTGTGTCCATGATATGTTTGCTCAAAGAGACAGCACCACATGTTACTATGTCGCCATATGCCAGACAGGTGTTTGGCTTATGACAGATGCAGTGATGTCAAACATATGCTAACTTCTACAAGATTCATAAGAACAACAAGATGGGTGTTTTGAGTCCTAGTTCAGCATTAGAATTTCATGCTATCTGTGCCAGTGACAAAGGTTGGTACCTTATTTAACTTTGCATTATTAATTATCACCCCCCACACCCCATAAATGCCCCCAGATCATCTGCCCAACAACATCCACCCACCCCCCAGTCTCTATCATCTGCCCAACTATCCAAATCATCTGATGTATGTCCCTCCAGTCATTTTACAAACCTCACACTAAATCGGCAGTCAAGGGACCAGAGTTTTATTGTCATATGTCCTGAAACAGGTCAATTAAAATCTTACTTTCATAAGGTCTGCTGCTTTCTGACCATTTTATCATCCATCCAAAGCTCTCCATCTCCCAGTGCTTTCACTCTAACATCATAACCCCAACCCCCACCCCCCCCCTCGATATTCCCACATTAATTCTCCAATCACTCCAGAGATCCTCTTCCCCAACTCACTTTATATGTGATCTTCGATCTCAGTAATGATGGAGGAATGTGAAGGTAAGACCTACTCTATTGTACACAATACCATAGGACTCATTAACCATGACTCATTAGAAACCCAAGGTCAGTCCAAAATAAAAGTTGCTGCTGCACATGCTGAATACAAACCTGAATACAGAGGTTTGAGAGCAGTGGTGGGACCTCTGTTATTTGTGTGATGTGTATAGATGACTTGGACAAAAATGTAGATGGGTGACAAAATCAAAATTGGAATTGCAAGCAGTGAAGATGGCCGTCAAATGATACAGCAGGATATAGATCAATTACAGATATGGGCAAGAAATGGCAGATGGAGATTGCAAGCAAGTGCAAGGTGTTGTACTTCAAATATAAGGGAAGGACATATAGAGGCAGGACCCTTAACAGCATTGACATACAGGGGAATCTTGGAGTCCAAGTCCATAGAAACCTGAAAGTAGCAACATATGCTTGCGTTCATCAGTCAGGACAATCAGCATAAAAATCACAGTCATGCTGCAGCATTATAAAAGTCTGGTTAGGCCACATTTGGTGTATTGTCTGCGGTTCTGATCACCCCATTACTGGATGAATGTGGAGGCTTTGAAGAGAGTATAGAAGAAGTTTACCAAATTGCTGACTGAATTCGAGGGAGTCGTTGGAAAAACTTGAATTGTTTTCTCTGAAACATTAAAGGTTGAGGGGAGGCTTGATAGAAATGTATAAAATTATGAAAGGCACAGAATGGGTGGACAGTCAGAATCTTTTTCCCCATGGATGAAATGTCAAATACTAGAGGGCATAGTTTTAAGGAGAGAGGAGGATATTTATAGGAAACTAAACCAAGTGCAGACCCGTTGGGTCTGCTCCCCCAATGGTGTGATTCCCCCAACCCAATATTCCACCATGCACCCGTCTCCTCCAATGGAACTGAAGCCGTTGCCAAATATAAGTTTCCAGCACTCCCCTGCCTCCCTCAATTGCACCTCCCCTGCCTGCTGCAGCAGTGAAAAGTTCAGTTGCCTGGGACACGTTGCCTGGAGTGATGGTGGAAGCAGATACAATTGGCGTTTAAGAGGCTTTTAAATAAGTAGATGAATGTGCAGGGAATAGATCAGACAGAAGTGATTAGTTTAATTTGGCATCATGTTCAGCACAAACATCGTGAGCCGCAGTCTTATGCTTGTACAGTGCTGTTCTCGGTTCTATTTATGTTCTCTCCGTGACACACACTGGCTCATTCTTCTGTTCCTATTAACTAATCCCCTTTTCATGGCATTTCCTTATGCAACCATGGGGGATGCAATATTTTACCTTCTTGTTTCCCATCATCCAGGGACATTAAACAGTGATTTACTTGCACTCCTTCCAATTTTGTGTACTGCATTCAGTGCTCAGTATGGAGGAACCAAGCATAAACTGGTTAACAACTTGTAGAACATCTCTATTCACTCAGAGGGAGTCCTGAGCTTCCAGTCTTGGCACTCTTACTCTCTGCCTCAGTTCTATTCTTCAGCCTTCTACATTTCTGCAAAGGTGTCTAATCAAAGCTGAAGGAATAGTAGCTCATATTCCACCTAGGTATGTTGAAGCTCTCAGGAATTACCATATATACCTCCCCTTCTGTCTGTCTCTCTCGCTCTCTCTCACACACACACACTGTCTCCCTCTGTGGCTGTACCTGTTTTTTTTAATTAATTTTTTTTCTGTTGCCAACTCAAAAATATTACTCAAAAAATTACTTTTAAAAATGATTGTTATCTTGGCAACACAGGCCTGCACCCTATGACCATTATTTGCTCCGTTTACTTCAACTCTTCCTCACGCTGAAATTTATCATAGTTGCATTTTTTTTTTAATTTACCCAGTTGAGATGAAGGGTCCTTAACCCTAGACATGGATTCTGATCCACTCTCCATTGATACTACTTGACCTACTTCGGATACCTAGCATTTGTAGTTTTCTTCTCCAATCAGGGAGAATGATCCTGCTCCAAATCAAATTGTTATTGGATCTTTTCTATTCACAGTGGTGCCTCAGATAATGGTGTAAAAATGTGAAAGTCGGTATCAATCCCTGAACCCAGGGTGAAGACCTAGGCTATTCCAAGCAAATGAGGCCTTATGGGTTTAGATAAAGCGCCAATGCACTAATCAGTGCAGAAAATATATTATCAGAAGTTGTGTTTCAACAACTGTTTAAAATTAAGAACCTATTCCTCGACAAGTCCTACAGTACGATTGTTACACCTAAGGCACTGGAAGAGAGAAGGTGGGAAACAGTGAGAAAGGGAGGGAAGCATGGAATGACAACGTCCCCGGGTTGTGTACCTCTTGTGAACAGGTTCACCCGCTTAGAAGCTGTTGGGACAGAAGACGTGTTTACACTGAGCGGCAGACTGGCTTGCGATGCGAATAGGGCTGTTGAGCCAAAACCAAAAAGGCCTAAGGCAGTCAACGCCATTGTAGTGGGAGACTCCATTGTCAGAGGTACGGACAGGGGTTTCTGTGGCAACAGACGGGAAGCGAGGATGGTGTGCTGCCCTCCTGGTGCCAGGATCCAGGATGTCACGGACAGAGTACAGAAAATCCTCAAGGGCGAAGGTGAAAATCCAGAAGTGGTAGTGCATGTCGGCACAAACGATGTCGGAAAGAAGGGGATGAATATTCTGCAGCGTGACTTTAGAGAGCTCGGAAAAATGATGAAAAGCAGGACCTCCAGGGTTGTTATCTCCGGTTTCCTTCCAGTTCCTCCTGCTGGCGAGAGCAGGAACAGGGAGATACGGGACCTGAACGTGTGGCTGAGGAACTGGTGCACGGGCCAGGGATTTAGATTCTTAGATCAATGGGATCTGTTTTGGGGTAAGGGGGAACTGTACAAAAGGGATGGATTGCATCTTAACAGGTGTGGGACCAGCATTCTGGCAGGCAGGTTTGCCACTGCTACACGGGTGGTTTTAAACTGAATAAGGGGGGTGGGGTGTCGAATGGGATAGTGGAGGATGGAGTTAAAGGGAAAGGGTTTCTTAAATGTGTGAGCGTAGAGACAGAGGGGTGTAAAATGAGGGTAGAAGCAATAGGTAGCAAGGTGAAAAGTAAAAGTGGCAGGCAGACAAAACCAGGGCAAAAATCAAAAAGGGCCACTTTTCAACATAATAGTATAAGGGGTAAGAGTGTTGTAAAAACAAGCCTGAAGGCTTTGTGTCTCAATGCAAGGAGCATTCGTAATAAGGTGGATGAGTTGAATGTGCAGATAGCTATTAATGACTATGATATAGTTGGGATCACAGAGACATGGCTCCAGGGTGACCAAAGGCTGGGAGCTGAACATCCAGGGATATTCAATATTCAGGAGGGATAGAGAGAAAGGAAAAGGAGGTGGGGTAGCGTTGCTGATTAGAGAGGAGATTAACGCAATGGAAAGGAAGGACATTAGTTTGGAGGATGTGGAATCGGTATGGGTAGAGCTGCGAAACACTAAGGGGCAGAAAACGCTGGTGGGTGTTGTGTACAGGCCACCTAAGTAGTAGTGGAGATGGTATCAAACAGGAAATTAGAAATGCGTGCGACAAAGGCAAAACAGTTATAATGGGTGACTTCAATCTACATATAGATTGGGTGAATCAAATTGGCAGGGGTGCTGAGGAAGAGGATTTCTTGGAATGTATGCGGGATAGTTATCTAAATCAACATGTAGAGGAACCAACGAGAGAGCAGGCTATTTTAGACTGGGTATTGAGTAATGAGGAAGGGTTAGTTAGCAGTCTTGTTGTACGTGCCCCCTTGGGCAAGAGTGACCATAATATGGTTGAGTTCTTCATTAGGATGGAGAGTGACATTGTTAATTCAGAAACAATGGTTCTGAACTTAAAGAAAGGTAACTTTGAGGGTATGAGATGTGAATTGGCCAAGATTGACTGGCAATTAATTCTAAAAGGGTTGACGGTAGATATGCAATGGAAGACATTTAAAGACTGCATGGATGAACTACAAAAATTGTTCATCCCAGTTTGGCAAAAGAATAAATCAGGGAAGGTAGTACATCCATGGATAACAAGGGAAACAGGGATAGTATCAAAGCGAAGGATGATGCGTACAAATTAGCCAGAAAAAGCAGCGGAGGACTGGGAGAAATTCAGAGACCAGCAGAGGAGGACAAAGGGCTTAATTAGGAAAGAAAAAATAGATTATGAAAGAAAACTGGCAGGGAACATAAAAACTGACTGCAAAAGTTTTTATAGATATGTGAAAAGAAAGAGATTAGTTAAAACAAATGTAGGTCAGAAGTCAGAAACAGGTGAGTTGATCATGGGGAACAAGGATATGGCGGACCAATTGAATAACTACTTTGGTTCCGTCTTCACTAAGGAAGACATAAATAATTTGCCGGAAATAGCAGGGGACCACGGGTCAAAGGAGTTGGAGGAATTGAGTGAAATCCAGGTTAGCCGGGAAGTGGTGTTGGGTAAATTGAATGGATTAAAGGCCGATAAATCCCCAGGGCCAGATAGGCTGCATCCCAGAGTACTTAAGGAAGTCGCTCCAGAAATAATGGATGCATTAATAATCTTTCAAAACTCTTTAGATTCTGGAGTAGTTCCTGAGGATTGGCGGGTAGCAAACGTAACCCCACTTTTTAAGAAGGGAGGGAGGGAGAAAACGGGGAATTACAGACCAGTTAGTCTAACATCGGTAGTGGGGAAACTGCTAGAGTCAGTTATTAAAGATGGGATAGCAGCACATTTGGAAAGTGGTGAAATCATTGGACAAAGCATGGATTTACGAAAGGTAAATCATGTCTGACGAATCTTATAGAATTTTTCGAGGATGTAACTAGTAGCGTGGATAGGGGAGAACCAGTGGATGTGGTGTATCTGGACTTCCAGAAGGCTTTCGACAAGGTCCCACATAAGAGATTAGTATACAAACTTAAAGCACACGGCATTGAGGGTTCAGTATTGATGTGGATAGAGCACTGGCTGGCAAACAGGAAGCAAAGAGTAGGAGTAAACGGGTCCTTTTCACAATGGCAGGCAGTGACTAGTGGGGTATCGCAAGGCTCAGTGCTGGGACCCCAGCTATTTACAATATATATATATTAATGATCTGGATGAGGGAATTGAAGGCAATATCTCCAAGTTTGCGGATGACACTAAGCTGGGGGGCAGTGTTAGCTGCGAGGAGGATGCTAGGAGACTGCAAGGTGACTTGGATAGGCTGGGTGAGTGGGCAAATATTTGGCAGATGCAGTATAATGTGGATAAATGTGAGGTTATCCATTTTGGTGGCAAAAACAGGAAAGCAGACTATTATCTGAATGGTGGCCGACTGGGAAAAGGGGAGATGCAGCGAGACATGGGTGTCATGGTACACCAGTCATTGAAAGTAGGCATGCAGGTGCAGCAGGCAGTGAAGAAAGCGAATGGTATGTTAGCTTTCATAGCAAATGGATTTGAGTATAGGAGCAGGGAGGTTCTACTGCAGTTGTACAGGGTCTTGGTAAGACCACACCTGGAGTATTGCGTACAGTTTTAGTCTCCAAATCTGAGGAAGGACATTATTGCCATAGAGGGAGTGCAGAGAAGGTTCACCAGACTGGTTCCTGGGATGTCAGGACTGTCTTATGAAGAAAGACTGGATAGACTTGGTTTATACTCTCTAGAATTTAGGAGATTGAGAGGGGATCTTATAGAAACTTACAAAATTCTTAAGGGGTTGGACAGGCTAGATGCAGGAAGATTGCTCCCGAAGTTGGGGAAGTCCAGGACAAGGGGTCACAGCTTAAGGATAAGGGGGAAATCCTTTAAAACCGAGATGAGAAGAACTTTTTTCACACAGAGAGTGGTGAATCTCTGGAACTCTCTGCCACAGAGGGTAGTCGAGGCCAGTTCATTGGCTATATTTAAGAGGGAGTTAGATGTGGCCCTTGTGGCTAAGGGGATCAGAGGGTATGGAGAGAAGGCATGTACGGGATACTGAGTTGGTTGATCAGCCATGATCATATTGAATGGTGGTGCAGGCTCGAAGGGCCGAATGGCCTACTCCTGCACCTAATTTCTATGTATCTATCAGTTCCCACAAATCAACTATAGTGTCTGATCAATGTTTAGAATCAATTCATACCTGCCTCCATAGAACCAATCAGATACCATATGTGTTTTTAGATCTACACTCTACACCTCCATCCCCCACCAGGATGGCCTCAAAGTCCTCCGGTTCTATCTCGACCAGAGGAGCAACCTATACCCAGCCACTGACACTCTCCTCCGCCTAGCGGAATTGGTCCTCACCCTCAACAAATTTACATTTGACTCCTCCCATTTCCTCCAAACACAAGGCGTAGCTATGGGCACACGCATAGGCCCCAGCTACGCCTGCCTCTTTGTCGGGTATGTTGAACAATCCTTGTTCAATGCGTACCAGGGCCCCATCCCCGACCTCTACCTCCGTTACATTGACAACTGCTTTGGGGCCACCTCCTGCACCTACACACAACTGACTGACTTCATACACTTCACCACCAACTTCCATCCGGCACTCCAATACACCTGGACCATTTCCCACACTTCCCTACCATTCCTTGACCTCACCATCTCCATCGCAGGGGACAGACTTCTGACCGACATACACTACAAACCAACTGACTCACATGGCTATCTGGATTACACGTCTTCCCACCCTGCCCCCTGTAAAGACTCCATCCCCTACTCCCAATTCCTCCGTTTAATCCGCATCTGTTCCCAGGATGAGACATTCCATACCAGGGCATCGGAAATGTCCTCGTTCTTCAGGGAACGGGGATTCCCCTCCGCCACCATAAATGAGGCTCGCACCACGGTCTCATCCATACCCCGCAACACTGCTCTCTCTCCCCATCCCCGCACTCGCAACAAGGGCAGAGTCCCACTGGTCCTCACCTTTCACCCCACCAGCCAGCAAATACAACACATAAATTCCGCCATTTCCGCCACCTCCAACGTGACCCCACCACTCGCCACATCTTCCCATCTCCCTCCATGTCTGCCTTCCGCAAAGACCGCTCCCTCCGCAACTCCCTTGTCAATTCTTCTCTTCCCTCCCGTACCACCCCCTCCCCGGGCACTTTCCATTGCAACCGCAAGAAATGCAACACCTGTCCCTTCACCTCCCCCCTCGACTCCATTCAAGGTCCCAAGCAGTCGTTCCAGGTGCGACAAAGGTTCACCTGTATCTCCTCCAACCTCATCTACTGCATCCGCTGCTCTAGATATCAGCTGATTTACATCGGGGAGACTAAGCAGCGGTTGAGCGATCGTTTCGCCGAACACCTCCGCTCAGTCCGCAATAACCTACCTGAACTCCCGGTGGCTCAGCACTTCAACTCCCCCTCCCATTCCCAATTCGACCTCTGTCCAGGGTCTCCTCCATTGCCAGAGTGAGCAACACCGGAAATTGGAGGAACAGCACATCATATTCCGCCTGGGCAGCTTGCATCCTGATGGCATGAATGTTGAATTCTCCCAATTTTGCTAGCCCTTGCTGTCTCCTCCCCTTCCTTAACCCTCGAGCTGTCTCCTCCCATCCCCCCGCCCTCGGGCTCCTCCTCCTCCCCTTTTTCCTTCCTTCTCCCCTCCCACCCCCCATCAGTCTGAAGAAGGGTTTCGGCCCGAAACGTTGCCTATTTTCTTCGCTCCATAGATGCTGCTGCACCCGCTGAGTTTCTCCAGCAATTTTGTGTACCTTGTGTTTTTAGATTGATGCCCAACCGCCTTTCTCTGCATATATTCTATGTAATCTTTTACTAAAAAGGGCTCCTTCAGGAATATTATAGATGAGAATTACATACTTTTGTATCTGGCTCTTCGTGTCCTGTTCGGAGATGAACTTGGGCCTCCTCCGGACTTCTCTGTGAGAGCCAATGTGTGTATTTGTTTGTTGCATGGCTGAATGGAAGGAACAAGGGGGGGGGGGGGGGGGGAGAAAATGGATTCAGATCATGATCAATTTTTACTCGAAGAAATTCTCACTACAGTTTTCATATTTCATTAAGGAATGTTTTCCATTCAACAGATAATTGAAATCCATTATTTTATAGTGACGGCACCTTTAAAATTCAGCTGGTATTTGTGTTTTCCTGCAGTGAACTCCACCTTCCCATTGTCTGCCAAAAATGCCTTCTCCAGCTCTGTGGATGTTATGTTAGCAGCAGAGTGCCCCTCTTCCTGTTTTACAAAAACAAGCACAACGTATTAACCGAGTGGGTGCATCATTTCAAATGGCAGTTGGAGTGAACGACAGAGACAAGCAGATTGTATTAACTGAATGGGGGTGGGGGGGGGGGGGGGGGGGGGGGGGAGAAAGAGAGAGAGAGAGATGTATTTATTTATATTTCTGGATTGCTTCCAGCGCCTCGTGCTAGTGAGGTGCAGGCAGCAAGGATCTAGCTTCTGGGTCACCTGTACAATAGGGACAGGTTACACCTTAACTGGAAGAGGACCAACATTCTGGCAGGCAGGTTTGCTAGTGCTACACATGTGGCTTTAAACTAAATACTGGGGGGAGGGATTGATAAATTGGGAGTATAAAGATGGAGTTAAAGGGAAAGCGAGTACAGGAAAAGTTACAAAAGACTCCCGAAGTAATGGGAAGGAGAGTTCGAGAAGGGATAAGAGAGTACGGTCATGGCCAATACTGATCGATGCGAGAGGGGAGCTGAATACCGAGGTCAAAGTGTTGTATATGAATGCACGAAGTATAAGAAATAAAGTGGACGAGCTTGAGGCTCAGTTAGAAATTGGCAAGTATGATGTTGTGGGAATTACAAAGACATGGCTGCAAGAGGACCAGGGCTGGGAACTGAATATTCAAGGGTATACGTCCAATCGAAAGGACAGGCAGGTGGGAAGAGAGGGTGTGGTAGCGCTGTTGGTGAGGAATGAAATTCAGTCCCTTGAGAGGGGTGACAGAATCAGGAGATGCAGAGTAAGTATGGATAGAACTGAGGAATTGTAAGGGTAAAACAACCCGAATGGGACTTATTTACAGGCCCCCAAACAGCAGCCTGGATATAGGGTGCAAATTGAATTAAGAGTTAAAATTGACATGTCGTAAAGGTGATACTACGGTTGTCATGGGGGATTTCAACACGCAGGTAGACTGGGAAAATCAGGTTGGTACTGGACCCCAACAAAGGGAGTTTGTGGAGTGCCTCCGTGATGGATTCTTAGAGCAGCTTGTATTGGAGCCTACCAGGGAGAAGGCAACTCTAGATTTAGTGTTGTGTAATGAACTGGATTTGATAAGGGAACTTGAGGTTAAGGAGCCATTAGGAGGTAGTGACCATAATATGGTAAGTGTCAGTGTTACAGTTGAATAAAGGGTACGATGGAGCCATGAGGGAGGAGCTGGCCAAAGTTGACTGGAAATATACCCTAACCGGAATGACAGTGGAACAACAATGGCAGGTATTTCTGGGAATAATACTGAGGGTGCAGAATCAGTTTATTCCAAAGAGGAAGAAAGATTCCAAGGGGCGACCGTGGCTGATAAGGGAAGTCAGGGACAGTATAAAAATAAAAGAACAGTATAACATAGCAAAGATGAGCGTGAAACCAGAGGATTGGGTAACGTTTAAAGAGCAACAGAAGATAACTAAAGCAATACAGAGAGAAAAGATGAGGTACGAAGGCAAGCTAGCCAAGAATATAAAGGAGGATAGTAAAAGCTTTTTTAGGTATGTGAAGAGGAACAAATTATTTAAAACCAAAGTTGGACCCTTGAAGACTGAAAAGGGTGAATTTATTATGGGGAACAAGGAAATGGCAGATTTGAACAGGTACTTTGGATCGGTCTTCACTAAGGAAGTCACAAACAATCTTCCTGATGTACTAGTGGCCAGAAGATCTGGGGTGACTGAGGAACTGAAGGAAATCCACATTAGGCAGGAAATGGTGTTGGGTAGACTGATGGGACTGAAGGCTGATAAATCCCCAGGGCCTGATGATCTGCATCCCAGGGTACTTAAGGAAGTGGCTCTAGAGATCGTAGGCGCATTGGTGATCATTTTCCAATGTTCTATAGAATCAGAATCAGTTTCTGTGGATTGGAGGGTAGCTAATGTTATCCCACTTTTTAAGAAAGGTAGGAGAGAGAAAACGGGGAATGATAGACCAGTTAGCCTGACATCGGTGGTGGGGAAGATGCTGGAGTCAATCTTAAAAGATGAAATAGCGACACATTTGGATAGCAGTAACAGGATTGGCCCGAGTCAGCATGGATTTACGAAGGAGAAATCATGGTTGACTAATCTTCTGGAATTTTTTGAGGATGTAACTAGGAAAATGGACAAGGGAGAGCCAGTGGATGTAGGGTTCAGAAAGCATTTGATAAGGTCCCACATAAGAGATTAGTGGGCAAAATGAGGGCACATTGTCTTGGGGGTAGAGTGCTGACATGGACAGAAAATTGGTTGTCAGACAAGAAACAAAGAGTAGGGATTAATCGGTCCCTTTCAGAATAGCAGGCAGTGACTAGTAGGGTACCGCAAGGCTCGGTGCTGGGACCGCAACTATTTACAATATATATTAATGATTTAGATGAAGGGATTACAAGTAACATTAGCAAATTTGCAGATGACCCAAAGCTGGGTGCCTGTGTGAACTGTGAGGAGGATGTAGGGTGACTTGGACAGGTTGGGGTGAGTGGGCAGATGCAGTGTCATGTGGATACATGTGAGGTTATCCACGTTGGTTGCAAAAACAGGAAGGAAGATTATTATCTAAATGGTGTCAAATTGGGAAAAGGGGAAGTACAACGGGATCTGGGGTGTCTTTGTTCATCAGTCAATGAAAGTAAGCATGCAGGTACAGCAGGCAGTGAAGAAAACGAATGGCATGTTGGCCTTTATAACACGAGGAGTTGGGTATAGGAGCAAAGAGGTCCTTCTGCAGTTGTACAGGGCCCTAGTGAGACCACACCTGGTGTATTGTGTGCAGGTTTGGTCTCCAGATTTGAGGAAAGACATTCTTGCTATTGAGGGAGTGTAGCGTAGGTTAACAAGATTAATTCCCGGGATGGCGGGACTGTCATATGCTGAGAGAATGGAGCGGCTGGGCTTGTATACTCTGGAATTTAGAAGGATGAGAGGATATCTTATTGAAACATATGATTATTAAGGGTTTGGACACGCTAGAGGCAGGAAACATGTTCCTGATGTTAGGGGAGTCCAGAACCAGGTGTCCCAGTTTAACAATAAGGGGTAAGCCATTTAGAACGGAGATGAGGAAACACGTTTTCACACCGAGAATTGTGAGTGTGGAATTCTCTGCCTCAGAGGGCGGTGAAGGTAGTTCTCTGGATACTTTCAAGAGAGAGCTAGATAGGGCTCTTAAAGATCGCCTAGTCAGGAGATATGGGGAGTAGGCAGGAATGGGGTACTGATTGTGGATGATCAGCCATGATCACAATGAATGGCGATGCTGGCTCGAAGGGCCGCATGGCCTACTTCTGCATCTGTTGTCTATTGACCTGCCGACCCATCCACAGTTCCCATCGTCTTTCAAGCTGTGTAGAGCTGCGCATTTAAACCATACTCCTGACTTGCAAAGTACACTAGCGAGCCTTTCTTCGGTGACACGGCTATTGGTGATTATCATGTTGTAGCCTCAAGGACATTGCTTTCTTCAGGCAGTCGTCACCACAGGAAGAACGCGCTTGGTCACCATGGGGCTCCCTTCCCTCTCACTGCTGCTGTTTTTTGCTGTCGGCAGTGGCTTTGACTGTTCGACTGCCACCGGCCCGATTCCCCCCCCCTTTCTCTTCTCCACCTCTCGCCACCACCACCTCCTCCTCCTCTTCCCCCAAAGTCGCCAACCAACTCCACCTTGGAAGCAACAGCGGGTAAGGGGAGGGAGCCCCACGGTGACCGAGCATATCCTATCAGTGGTAGCTCCCGGTAGAAAGTGCATCCTGTTGCGGGCTATATGTGAGCCGCAACAACAGTCATGTGAAGTGGTGAAGACGTGCTCGCTGGTGCAGACCAGCGGCATCGGCTCCTAATTTTAAAATGAAACACAAACTGCTGGAGTAACTCAGTTGACAGTCATTATTCCAATCGCTGCTTCTGTCTCTGTCAGGGGAAGATACAAAAACTTGAAAGCACATACTATCAGATTCTGGAACAGCTTGTTACCCTTTGTTATCAGACAACTAAATGCTTCTCCCATAAGCCAAGGTGTACTTTCAATCTCCCAATCTATCTCATTGCAAACCTTGCACTTTTTTAAAATTTGCACTTTCGCTGTACCTTGAACGTTATAACTCTGTAATAACAAACTTGGCATTTTTCTCTGTGCACTACCTCTGGTACTTGTGTATGGCTTGATTCTACACAAGTATGGTATGATTCGACTGGATGGCATGCAAGTAAAGACATACAGGGTTGTAGGCTAATTGGTTCGGTAAAATTGTAAATTGGCCCTAGCGTGTGTAGATAGTGTTAATATGCAGGGATCGCTGGTCGGCGCGGACTCGGTGGGCTGAAAGGTTTGTTTCCACACTGTATCTCTAAACTAAACTAAAGGAGCCAGTGTAAGCTTGGATGTCAAAAGGCACAATTAATCTAGAGTATACTTCCTAATGGTCCTGATCTTCCAGAATACCTCAGCTCTCTTTGAGGTTATTATACTTATTCTAAACTCTGCTTCCAATCAAGATGTTTTCTCACTATCAGCTTTTTCAAACTCTTTGCATCTTAAATACCTTATTTTCATCACTTTCACCACTTAATTTTCTATACTCAAAGGAATAAAAGCCTCATCTATGCAAATTGTTGTGATTAATTTCGGCAGAGTATTATTCTGGTGAACCCGTGTCTCATTTCCTCCCCCTTGTGGTGCAGAAATGAACACAACACTCTTGGTGGAGCCTCAATAGAGTTTTACACAACTACGATGCATCTTCCAAACTATTGTGACCCACCTGATTGGAAGTTCTGTTTGAAAAAAGCACTAGGAAGAGACTCACCTGCATTCCATATTCAATCCACTTTCCAAACTCATCCTTCCAGAACCACAGCCATGTGGTGGTGAGGATGTAATGTGGGGGTTTTTTTACGGAGGAGGCTGTGGAAAGGCGCCGGACTGGACTCAAACCGCACATCATGGATTCAAAATTAACATTCAGAGATCTGTGATAAGAACATATCAAAATATGGGAATACATTTATATTGTGGCTGGAATATAAATGTTTTCATCATGGATAGTCAAGTCAAACAATACAGCCCGCCCAACAACCATCACCCTAGCCAATTATTACCACAATGCATATGTCGCAGTGGTTAATCACAAAAAATAGGGGAACAGCGAAAGCAGGAAAAGGAAGGAACCAGAGGCATAAGTGAGAGACCTAAATCGGAGCCAGTAGGTTGACTCCATTTTCCACCATGTGTTTCACAGATCAAGACTGCATGATGATAACTTCATTATTTTTATACATACCGGTTCTTGGAATGTTGCCTCAGCCTCATTACTTCAAGGTGGCAATGGTTGTGGGAATCTTCTCTGAACCCTCAGTCCCTGGTTGTGATGGCAATCCCCTGCAGAAACTAAATCACGGAGGAGTCCCAGTATATTTTACTTAATCTCCAGGGATTGGGGGAAATACTCTGGTTTTGTAGGTTCTGAGGTGGCACACGATGCCAGTCAGAAGGCCTGATAGAGCATGTGGGTGGTTAGTTTATAAGATGCTGCACTCTTGCAGTTTATGCAGGGCTTCTGTGTGCTCCAAATCTATGTTCTCGATATCCTGAATGTACCTTCTGCACTTTGAATGGTCGAGGGCCAGAGGCATTCAGGCCCTAGACCCGAGGAGGCAAATCATTCAGACCCAGATCATTCATGAGGTAAATTGTCACTGCAAAGGCCAAACTAACTCAACCAGAAGTTCTATTATAATATGCACCTAGCCTTACCCAACCGTTGCTGGATTCAGACCATGGACCACAGCACTATTCCACATCCATGGAATTCCTTGGCTAAGAAACATTCTAGTAGTTTATATATCTTGGGTATGCATCAAAAGTGTAGCAGGGCTTTTACTCAACAATTTAAAGTACTTTCCCAACATGAAACACCCCTGGGATAAAACTAGCTGTACCTGGTCTTGTTTGGATCGCAGTAGTCCTTTTCAATCTGCTCCATATTTGGGAGATCTCTCCATAGTTCGTCGCAAATCTGCCATTGATAAGGAAGCTTGCAGTGAACTCTCATACACTTATCTGTACGATGCAGAATCAACAAGAAGAGATTAGTTTAAATACATCACATTTGATGCTTTGGTCGAAATAACTTTTTCCTCTTCAGCGTGCTTCACATTCACCCAAACATTCAACATTTTTCAAAGAGAACTGTTTCTCAGAGGATAAAGACTAGCTTCAGTCAAAATTAAATCAGTATTCCAGTTTCCACTGTGCCTCAAGCGTTATATTTTTTCAAGACACAAGAGTGCAAGTTTTAAGAGACTGAAACAATAGAGGAGAAATGACCAGAATAAAGAGGTGAAGTAGGATGAGTAGGACAAGAGCTGGCAAGCTATAAGTGGATCCAGGTGAGGAGGGAATAGTTGGCAAATGGATAGTTGGCAAATAGTTGGCAGGTGGGAGGAAAGGGGGAAAATAACAGAGATTTTGTTTTCAGCTTTAAGAAAAAAAACAGAAAATTCTGGATTGCTCATAAAGGAACGACAACAAATACAGACCACGGAATTCTTGAACAATGTATTTGGGATGTTATATAAATTAAAGCACTCTCACCGGGGAATGGGGCAAAGTTACCCAGATGGACCTTGAGAAATCCAAAATGTTAGAAAACGACGGAAGAGAAGATAACCGAGGTTTATTTATTTGGCTGGGCAGACATGGTACAAGAAGGCTTGTTTAAACTTCAAGGACAAGAGAAAGTTCCGATTGCTAGAGAAGTTCACCTTTATGGAAGACAAGGATATTAGTTGTAACTCCTCAACACTTTGTTTGGACCATTATACAGACTCTCAATTTCAGGCTCTGTTAATCTTCAGAATTATTGGTATAGGTCATTTCTTTCGGATCACAGTGGCGCAGGAAGTAGAGCCGCTACCTCACAGTGCCAGGCTCAATCCCGACCTTGGATGCTACCTGGATGGAGTTTATATGTTATCCCTATGACTGCATGGGTTTCTCCTGGGAACTCTGGTTTCCTTCCATCTTCCAAAGACATGCGTGTTGGTAGGTTAATTGCCAGCTGTAAATTGCCCCCAGCATGTGGGCGAGGAATAGAGGGGAGTTGATGAGAATGTGGGTAGAATAAAAGTTTAGGATTGGTATAGATGGGTGGTGATAGTCGGCAGGGACTCAGTGAACCAACGGGCCTGTTTCCTTGCTGTATGACACTAAAGGCCCTGTCCCACTGTACAAGGTAATTCAAGAGCTTTCCAGAGTTTTTCAATAATCAAACTCGTGGTAAGTACATAGAATGTACGTAGTAGCTACGTCGGAGCTTGTTGATGTCTCGTAGCGGCTCGTAATGCTAACGGCAGATACTCGGGAAACGCGGTAACTTGTGAAGTTTTTTCAGCACTGTGAAAAATGTCCACGAGAGCCCCGAGTACCTACGAACGGCCATTACCGTAATTCTCCGAGTTCAAATCAGGGGAAACTCGGGAGAACTCTTGAATGACCTCGTACAGTGGGTCAGGCCCTTTACTCCAACACTAGTATTAAGACACGTTTGTGATTTGTTTTCCTTTTTGGTTTGACTTAAAGTACATAAACACCATGACTAAATTCTGCAAATTCAATACAAGATTTGAGATACAAGGGCTGGGTACATCGAAAATATGTGCAAAACAATTTTATAACATCTATTTAATATACCCAGGAATTGTTAAGGCAGCAGTAATAATTCTTCATGCAGGGAACCAAGATAACTGACTGACCAACGATGAAAGCATCAAGGCTCAGCTCATCAGAAGAGGAACAGTTGCCTTGGTCTTAAACAGATTAATAGCACAAGTAAAACAAATCAAAAGACAAAGTACAAGGTCACAGGAGGGTACATCAAGGGTCCACTTTTAAATGATTGCAAAAAAGTTGCTCCTTTCCACTGCTCAGTGTATCTCAGATGAACAGGAACACCAGATTGTGAAATATGCTGCATCTAAAACCAACAACTTTAACCAAAAGGTAAAGGGTACAGTAGTTTGCAGATTGCAACAGGCTGCCAGTTTCTGGATGTCCTTCAGAGTTACTAAACAATGTTCTGCCTCTGTAATAAAACACGATGCCAGTCGTCTGATACCTGATCTCAGAAATCAAGCTTTGCCTTGACCACTAATACTACATGCTTGGGGGAGCATCAGCTTCCCTCACACATTTAGTTCCTTTGTTGGACATGAACCTATGAAGTAAAGTGCCGGCTAATACTCTCACATGCTTTTAGTGTTAGCATTCAAAGACAAATTTCTCCCCTGCTCGACAGTTTAAAACTCATTCAATGCTAATAAATGCCGCTACGAGACACGCAAGTGCGACAGGGGCTTTACTCCAACAACATAACCAGCCTCTGACTTGCTTTGCTATTTATCAAACTACTCTTGATAACTTTCTAAACAAGAGTAAACCACAGAATATTGATGGTAGGTACCTGATCATGGTAATGACATTAACTTTCTTCATAATGCTAACTTGTAAGAGGCTTGCTTCTTACACTTCTTCCCACCCTGCCTCCTATGAGGACTCTATCCCCTACTACCAATTCCTCTGTCTACGCCGCATCTGCACCCAGGATGAGGTGTTCCAAACCAGGGCATCAAAGATGTTTCATTCTTTAGGGAACGGGGGTTCCCTCTTCGACTATAGATGAGGTTCTCACCAGGGTCTCCTCTATATCCTGTAGCTCCGCTCTCACTCCCCATCCCCACCCATTCATAACAAGTACAGAGTCCCCCTTGTCCTCACCTTCCATCCCACCAGCCGTCACGTACAACAGATAATCCTTGGACATCTTCGCCACTTCCAATGGGATCCCACCACTGGCCACATCTTCCCATCTCCTCCCCTTTCGGCTTTCTGCAGAGACCATTCCCTCCGTAACTCCCTGGTCAATTCGTCCCTTCCCACCCAAACCGCCCCCTCCCCTAGTACTTTCCCTTGCAACTGCAGAAAATGTTACACTTCTCGCTTTACCTCCCCCCTTGACTCCATCCAAAGACCCAAGCAGTCTTTCCAGGTGAGGCAGAGGTTCACCTGCACCTCCTCCAACCTCATCTATTGCATCTGCTGCTCTAGGTGTCAGCTGCTCTACATCGGTGAGACCAAGCGTAAGCTTGCCGATCACTTCGCCCAACACCTCCGCTCGGTTCGCACGAACCAACCTGATCTCTCGGTGGCTCAGCACTCAACTACCCCTCCCATTCCGAATCATTTGCTAAGGAATTAGATAGAATTGTTCAAAGTGCAATAATCTGTTAACATTCCCACGTGACCCTTAAATGAAAGAAATATTATTGATGAAGCTGCTAAAGATGACACTGCCCTGATGATCTCCTGTAGGGATGTCCCAAGACTGGGATGATAGTCCTCCAACCACAACAGCCACTCTACTGTTGAGACAAGATTCCAACTTTTGAGCCAATTAACATTAGTCCGGTGTAAAAAGAACACCAGTCCATGGGGAATTGAAGTGTGTCTGAAAGCATGAGAAGGACTTTAGGGCAACTGAATATTGAAGGAGAAGCTTACTAATCATCAGAATGCATCATTTATATAAGCTGTATGATTTCACATGATCCCTTACATTTCACAGGTTATGATTGCAACATCAGCACAAGAAAAGTCTTGGTGACCTATCCTGACACAAATAGGAATACAGCGGAACTCAGTATTGCCAATTTGAGATGACTTCAGAAGCCTTTATCCGTTTCAAGTGTGGCTGTTGCTCTCTTGTATTGCAGGAATTGAGTTACATGTCTCCACCGTATTCCCCATCCAATTATATTCACTCTAACAGAACCTATTGTTGAAGCCAGTTTAACAGGGCTGTGAAAATTCAATTTCTATACCCTATCCCTCAAGTATATTTCTGTGATCTTTTGACATTTACCTGAGATAATGCTAGATCCAACCCTAAAGCCAATTTATATTAAGTGGGGAGAGATTTTAAACTTTACTTTAAACTTTAGAGATACAGGGCAGAAACAGGCCCTTTGGGAGGAGGGCCTACCGGGAGGAGGTGGCTGATCTAGCACTCTGGTGCCAGGAGAACAGCCTCCTCTTGAACATCAAAAAAACGAAGGAGCTGATCATGGACTTTAGGAGGGCACATCATCCGAGGACGTACACTCCATTGAGTATAAATGGGGATCCTGTGGATAGGGTGAACTGTTTTAAATATCTGGGAGTCCACATCTCTGAGGATATGACATGGTCATCACACGCCTCAGCACTGGTGAGTAAGGCAAGGCAGCGCCTTTACCACCTCAGGCAATTGAGGAAATTCAGAGTGTCTCCGAGGATCCTCCAGTGCTTCTACGCAGCGGTGGTGGAAAGCATCTTGTCCGGGAACATTACCATCTGGTTCGGGAATTGCTCTGCCAAGGACAAGAAGGCTCTGCAGAGAGTAGTGCGTTCGGCCGAACGCACTATGGGAACTTCACTCACCCCCCCTGCAGGAACTATACAACAGGAGGTGCAACTCCAGAGCAAACAAAATCATGAGAGACCTCTTCCACCCCTGCAACAGACTGTTCCAGCCGCTACGGTCAGGCAAACGCCTCCGTTGCCATGCAGTGAGAACGGAGAGGTTGAGAAGGAGTTTCTTCCCAGAGGCAATTCGGACTGTAAACGCCTTTCTCACCAGGGACTAACTGTACAGAACGTTTTTCCTTCTATTATTTATTATGTAAAATAATATGTGTGTTATGATTGTGTTTATAATTTGTTTGGTTGTTTTGTTGTTCCGCGAGCATTGCCACTTTCATTTCACTGCACATCTCGTATGTGTATGTGACAAATAAACTTGACTTGACTTGACTTGACTTGACTTGACTTTGTCTCACCTGGTCCATGCTGACCCCGTACACTAAAACTATCCTAAACACTAGAGGCAATTTACAGAACCCAATTAACCTACAAACCTGCACATCTTTGGAGTGTGGGAGGAAACCAGAGTACCCGGTGAAAATCCACGCAGTCACAGGGAGAATGTACAAACTCTGTACATACAGCACCCAGAGTCAGGATTGAATCCGGATCTCTGGTGCTGCAAGGCAAAAGCTTAACTGCTGCGCCACCCAATGGTTAGATTTGGATTAGGTTGAATAGGATTATCATATGCAGTTAAACTTTCTTTTAAAAATCTAACTTCATGTCTCACTTAGTGAAATATTTTTCTAGAAAATTGAAAGAACAAGTGTAGATTTGGGATGGGACCATCCACACAAATGTAAAGTGTCCCTTCAACTAGATTAGCAAGTTTGCAGATGATACAGTAGTGGGTGGTATTGCAGATCGTGAAGATGGGTGTGAAAAATTGCAGCAGGATCTTGATCAGTTGGCCATGTGGGTTGAGGAATGGTTGATGGAATTTAATACAGAGAAATGAGGTGTTGCATTTTAGAAAGTCTAACATGTGCAGGACCTACACATGAATGGTAGGGCTGTCGAGCAGAGGGATCTAGGAGTACAGACACATAGTTCCTTGAAGGTGGAGTCACAGGTAGATTGGGTGGTCAAAAAGGCTTTTGGCACATTGGATTTCATTAGTCAAAGTATTCAGTATAGAAGTTGGGAGGTCATGTTGCAGTTATACAAGACGTTGGTGAGGTCAAGGTTAGAGTATTGTATTCAGTTCTGGGTACAATGTTATAGGAAAGATGTTGCCAATCTGGAAAGGATACAGGGCAGATTTATGAGGATGTTGACAGAACTCGTGGGTCTGAGCTATAGGGAGAGGTTGAGTAGGCTGGGACTCTATTCCTTGGAGTGTAGGAGGATGAGGGGTGATCTTATAGAGGTGTATACAATTATGAGAGGAAGAGATCGGGTAGATGCACAGTCTCTTACCCAGAATTGGGGTCTTGAGGACTAGAGGACACAAGTTTAAGGCGAAGGGGAAATGATTTCATAGGAATCTTAGAGGTAACTTTTTCCTGCAAAAGGTGGTGGGTGTATGGAACAAGCTGCCACAGGAGGTAGTTGAGGTCGGGACTATCGCAACGTTTAAGAAACAATTAGACAAGGTTAGATAGAACAGGTTTGGAGGGATATGGGCCAAAAGCAGGCAGGTGGGACTAGTGTAGCTGGGACATATTGGCTGGTGTGGGCAAGTTGGGTCCAAGGGCCTGTTTCCACAGTGTATGACTGGCTATAACTGGCTTCCTTTGGAAAAACACCGTTTTTATGCAGTGGGCAGAATTAATTTTCCTGCTTCGGAGATCGATCCTGTTCGGACTTTAGTACCTTTAAAACTACAATTCTTCCAGACAAAATAGAGGCAAATCTCCTCACTGGCCGCATCATCACTCGAGTTGCTTGAAGAGAGTCGGGATTGAGATCTCCTCCCTGTGGGTGATAAATCATAAAGAGTCAACCTCAAACATTCAGCTGAACTGCTGATCTACAATTATTCTAAAAATGGAGAGCGATTCCTGAGCAGCCCTTTCACCAAAGTTAATTCAGACCATTTAACAGAACCCCAAGCTCAGAAGAAAGCCATTAAACTGTGCTTATGCCAGAAGAAAGCCATTAACTGTGCCTGTTATCTGAAAGAGCTCACCACTTGAGTCTCAACATCCTGCATTTCCCCAAAGTCCTACATATTTAGTATTTATATAATTATTTTTCAGAAGTTATTATTGAATCTGCATATGTAGACAATGCATTTCAGATCACAATAAAAATAATTTTGCCCATCTCTTCTCCGATGTTAATTTGCTAAGGACTATAAATCTTTAGGAGTTAACCGTCCTGCTGTTATAACCACTGTCAAATACTGCTCCCAACTGTCAAACTAGACTAAGTGCAGGCTCCCCCAACACAATATTCCACCACTCACCCGTTCCCCCAATGCAACCCATTCCCCAATGCAATATTCTACCACTCACGCATAGCCCCCAACTTCACAGGCATGGCTCATTTCTCCTCATCCCCCAGCACTTCCTCCCCCTCCTCTTCGCCCTCCCTCTTCTTTCCCTTCTCCTCCCCCAATCCCTCCTTCACCCCCCTTTCCTCTACCCTCAGTCACACCCTCCCTCCATAACTCTTCTCCCTACCCCCCGCCAATCCCCACTCCCATCTTCCCCTATCCCCCACCATTCTCCCTCCTCACCTCCCCAGGATCTATGCACTCTCACCCTCCCCTAATTCCTCCCTCACCTCTCCCTCTCTTCCTCTCACGTGGCCCTGCACTCCGGCAACAGTGACCATCCCCTTCGGCCGCTGCTGACCGAGGCGCCGGGCAACTGAGGCTAGGCGGGTGCCGCCGGTGACTGATAGCAGACGCGGCCAATCAGTGTGGCGTTGGTGCAGGAAGGGTCGTCGCCGTCCCGGCCATGGTGGTGACTGCCAGGAGGGACCAATCTGTGCATGCGCGGTTTTTAAGAATTTTAAACCTAAGTAACTTTTAAAATATACCATCAATTGGAACAAAACTCATTGCACTTGCAGCACAGGAGAATAGTGAGTAAGGTGGCGAAAAATCATAGCGCTATCTTGTTTTTACGCAAATAGAAAAACAATGTAAACCAGAAGATAACAAGATCAGAGTTTTAGTTTATATATATTTATAATATATATATATATATACATATATGGAACAATAACATTCTTGTGCAGCAGCACACAGATATGTACTGTCAACGTAGCACTACCTATCTATCCAGAGTGCTATGTTGACAGTACATATCTGTGCGCTGCTGCTCAAGAATGTCATTGTTCCATTTCAGGACGTGACAATAAAACATTCTTGACTCTCTCTTCTACTCTCTTGAATATAGTAGGGAACTGAAAGCAAATCCTTGCACAAAGTCAATATTGAAAATTATTGTAGAGGAGATGTTGTCATCTATCCGCATTATGGATCTACCCTATTTCCTTCGCTCTATAGATGCTGCTGCACCCGCTGAGTTTCTCCAGCTTTTTTGTGTAACCATGGATCTATCCTTATTGGTCTGTGGGTAAGGAAGTCATAGATCCAGTGGCAGAGTGGGTACTAATTCCTAGGTCCGGGAGTTCGAAATGAGTTTAGATGGGATTATGATGTTGAATAGATACTATAACAACATTTTTATGGTTATATGAATAGGAATGGTTTTGAGGGATCTGGCACTAACGTGGGCAAATTGGCCTCACTTAGATGGGTATCTTGGTTTATTATGGACGAGTCAGGCTGAGGGTTTGTTTCCATGTTACAATTTAGACTCTATGACTCTAAATTGTTGTCTGCATCACTGAAATGATCCCATCATTGAATTTTTTTTTTCTGATCCCTAAAGTCCCACTACACTGCAGTGCACATGTGAGACCATTCATAAACGTCTAGTTTCACCATTCCATTAGACCCAACTGCAACCCTATTTACCTCAGGTAAATATCTTAAACCCCTCAATACTCTTCACACACATCACCCAATCAGGATTCAAATGTTCTTCAGCCTCAGTTGGAATTGAGTATAATGTTTCTGATTTCTGGTATGGAGAGTTACTTTCTCGCTGCTCCCAGCAGCCCATTTCCTGAACAGATATCCATTTCCACAGGACTTCCCAGCAAAATAAATATATGCAATAGAAGAAAACATCCAAATCACCAGAAATAACTCATTTAGCTCATCCCTTAATCTTTTACACTAAAGGAAATAAGAGCCAAATACCAACAATCTTCCCATGAATTTAACAGACCTTTGATATCATGCTGAACTTATCCAATCCTCGTCTCCTTATGATTGAATTTCCTTTATTGTCATTCAGACCTTACGGTCTGAACGAAATTTCGTGCCTGCAGTCATACATACAATGATACAATAATAACAACAATAAACACAAATTAACTTCCACCACAGTGAGTCCTCCAAACACCTCCTCACTGTGGTGGAGGCAAAAATCTTAGGGTTGCAGTCTCTCCCTCTGCGCTGAGGCGATTCCCCACCGGGCGATGGTACAAACAGTCCCGCAGCTCACCGAACCCCGCGAACGGGCCGGTTCAAACACTGCGGCCCGGGGTGGTCGAAGCCGCCGCACCTCCAGTCCAGCACACGCAGCCGCCGGCCCGCGGCTGAACCCAGGACTCTGGACACCGCCGCCAGAACGTCGTCCCAGCCACCGGAGCACCGTCCCAGCCCCCGGACCGGATCGCCCTCACGTGAGTACCGTTCCTCCCTCGGGCTGGGCCACTCCGACGGGAGTGCCGTTCCTCCCTCGGGCTGGGCCACTCCAGCGGGAGTGCCGTTCCTCCCTCGGGCTGGGCCACTCCAGCGGGAGTGCCGTTCCTCCCTCGGGCTGGGCCACTCCAGCGGGAGTGCCGTTCCTCCCTCGGGCTGGGCCACTCCGACGGGAGTGCCGTTCCTCCCTCGGGCTGGGCCACTCCAGCCCCTCACCATGCCGCTCTCACGGGAGCACCGTTCCATCCCGGGCTGGGCCGGGAGCCAGCCCAGGACGAGTCCTGTCAGCTGCCTCCAGAGTCCCGAGAGGTCGCCGGCTCCCGCTAGGCCTCAGTGTAGACGGAGGCAAAGAAGGGGGGATACGACAAAAAGGTCGTATTCCCCCGAAGGGAGTGACAGCAGCCCCCGTTTCACCCCCCACCCCCCTCCCCACATAAACACAGCCTAAAAACCAAAAACATAACTAGACAAAAACGAAAAAAAAACAATACAAAAAAGTAATGATGTACTTTACCCAACACCAAAGACAGGTTTCCTATTTGATGTGAGTGGACATCAAGCAGCATAACTTCTGTCCCTGTTTAATTCCAATGAAATCAATCAATATTCTCTTTGCCGACCCAATTATTTGATACTTCCTTCCTATTTTTAGTGATGTCTAGTGTTTGCACAGACCTGCCAGAGCTGCAGTCATGGAGTGTTGGCTTTTCTCACTTGCTTCACCTTTGCTGGCCTTGTAATTTTTGATGTTGTACAGGTTTTGATAGATTTGAGGCATGCATTTGATCAGCTCCATGCTCAGATTATCCAGAATAGATGATGTGCTATTATCCTGGAAATAATGAGAGCGTTTGCAATGTGCCCCAAACTTGCAGGTGCCCTGGACAAAATGGAGGCAGACATGAAGCCTGGTGCACTGATCCTTGAAGGTACAGCTGCCAAACTGTCCACGGCCCTTGTTGTAGAACACACAAATCTGCAAAAGATAATTGACAAACGAGAGTCTGAAATATGCACATATGTCACAGAAACATAGATAGAAACATGTCCAACCAACACATTACAGAACATTAATACACTGAACATGTAACAGCAGCCCCCCACTGAAGGCTGCAGAGAAGGGGACATATGTCTGCCTGGGTGCACTTTACCTGTGCTCGCTAGCTGTTTTGGTCAGCTGAAATAAAACATGGCTTTGAGATTGTCCCTTCTCAGATGGTATTATCCTGAAGATGGGATGTTCAATTTCTCGGGTAGAATCCACTGTCAAGAGCAGGTGGTGAGTTCTCATTGGCATTCAAACTGATATTTATCCTTCAACCAAAATCAATATAGCACATTGCCTGTACATTATCTAGATACCAGTTGTGGTAGTGGGCTCCGTGCATTGTTACATTATTGGGAGAGATAATACAGAGAGAAGCAAGGTTGTATACAAGAAGCCAACATGGGCTAGATAGGTTGAACTATTACTGCTGTGCAGTAATAGTTCCACTATTCTATGTTTACATTGGAGGCTTCATTTATGGGCCTGTCCCAGTTAAGCGTTTTTTTGGGCGACTACCGCAAAATTTTCACCATGTTGAAACGTTTTCGGTGACAGTGGCGACAATTTTTGCTGCCGTAGGTTGACGCAGGTGTTGTCGTATGTGCTGTCGCCTAACGAGTTGCCCAAGTTGGACAGGCCCATTACAAATTACTTAATTGGTTCTTCTGGGACATCCTGGGGTTGTTAAGGTTGAGTCTTCATTGCAACCGATGGGAAAATAAACCAATGACTACCTCTGTCAGGCATTTTAAAGACAATGTAATGGTTTAAGGAATGTGCAACATAAATGGCATCGTCATGGAGAAGTGGTGGAGAGTGTCTCCCCATTGGTCTAAGAAAAGATTGGTCAAAGAAAACATTCCTCAAGGTGCAGCACTCCTAACAAGAGTCAGCCTGGCTCTAATAAAGGAATCCACAGCCTTATGGTTTAGGAGATAAGTGCGATCCTACTAAATCCCCGTATTACAGATCCAAACCTGGGGAAATCCCTGTCGATATTTCAAGGCATTAATCTATACGGAGATGGTTAAATAACAAAATAGGAAAATTATATACAAAATCCAAATGTAAAACAGAAAATGGTGGAAGTGCACAGCAGGTGAGGCATTTATTGTCACGTGTACCGAGGTACAACAAAAAACATTTGTTTTAGGTCAGTAACTTTCATCCTTAGTTAATCTGCTGAGGATTTCGAACACTTTCTGTTTTACTTCAAGTTTCAACCATGCAGTTATTCTGCATTAATACTTGCATCATTCAATATGTCATTTACAAAACATAAAGGAATTTAGAAAGTATTAACAAACAGCATTGACTCCTAAAAGTAGCTCCATAGCAACCAAAAATGATTAACATTCTTCCTCCAATCAACAGCTCAAGTACATAGGCATGTTTAATCTATCCTTAGTTGATTGCATGATACACAGTCAATTACATAAAGAAAAGTTTAAGCCCATCTATCAGGACTTGCTTAGTTGAACTGATTATTAGGTCAACTAAAATAGGCCTTTTATTAGTATCAAAACTGTACAAGTATCTAAAGGTGGTGATGCTAATGCAACAGTTAGATTACTAATTGAATAATTAGGTCACCTGAACCCAGAGCTGTGTTCAAATCCCATCATGGAGTATTAATTCATTTACTAAACAGAAATTTGGAAAACAACCATGTTTTAATAATGATGACTAGAAAGAGTAGAATGATGACTGCCATCGCCCTCAACACCTCCCATGCTGCCTTAAGGTTAATTGTTAAATGCCCTCTGAAATGTTCAAGCAAGCCACACAGTTGTACAATGGAATATGATCTGCCTGCCTGCAACTCCAAGAATACTAAAGAAGCTCAAGTCATTGCCACATTGGTGGGGCTGCTGCCTCACAGGCCAGTGACCCTGGTTTAATCCTGACTGGCACTGTTTGTACGTTCTCCCTGTGACTGCCTATGCTCTCAGTGGTGCTCCGATATCCTCCCACATTCCAAATATAAGCGAGATAGAAAGCTATAACTGGCCACAGTAAATCTCACTCACGTGATTGGTAAAATCTGGGGGAAGATGAAGGAATATGTTTACAATGGGATGAGTGGAGGATGAGTGTAAAATGGGTGCGTGATGGTCAGCGCAGACTCAGTGGAGGTCTGTGCCACATGACTCTATGAATTATCCAGGAACAAAGCAGTCCACTTCACCTCACACCTCAGAACCCAAAACATTAATTCCCCCCACTACTGCAGAATGCACTCCAATTATCAGAGCTGCCAAGTTTTGTCAGAGCATTTCAGTATTCTTGTACTTGAAAATCAGTATTTTGCTGAGGAAATCAGTATTTTTGCAGGGTGCCATTTTGCTAAAACAAGTGTTATTTTATTTATGTGCGGTCATACCCATGTTAAGGGCCTGTCCCACGAGCATGCGACCTGCATGCGGCAAGCTCGACCAAAAGGGCCTGTCCCACGAGCATGCGACCTGCATGCGGCAAGCACGACCAAAAGGGCCGGTCCCACCAGCATGCGCCTGCATGTGGCAAGCACGACCTAACCAGAAGCGGGAGCCGCGCGGAGGTAGAGCGAGTGACACGGCGTTGAGGCGGCTGCGTATGCCCGTCAAGGCGGTGCGTATGGCATCGAGGCGGCTGCGGGCCGGCAGGCCATTGCCGCGCGGAATTTTTAAACATAGTCCATTTTTCGGAGCCCCGCGCGATGTCGGGACCGGCTCCGCACAACTCCATACGGCTCCGGCGATCGAAGTGGGAACGGCCCCGCGAGGCCGTACGGCTCAATCGACCACGTTAGGTCGTGCTTGCCGCATGCAGGCGCATGCTGGTGGGACCGGCCCTTTAGGTCGCGCTTGCCAAATGGAGTCGCATGCTCGTGGGACAGGCCCTTAAGAGTACAAGAATGCACAACTATGCTACCAATTGACAGTGCATTCATTGCCATCTCTTTGTAAACTGCTGTTTGAACGGCTGCTTCCTGCTTTTAGCACCAGATGATGATGTAGAAGCCATTTTGGAAGCCTCCCTCGTTCTCTCTCCCTCCCTATCCTTCCTTTTTTTCCCCCTCCCACTTACAAGGATATTCTAGTTCCTCCAGCTTGGATAGCTGAAGTTAAAGGACAAAAATAAAGAATGAACAAGGAGCCAAACTGGAGGAGTGTAGAGATCTGAGATTTATCGGTCTGGATGAAGGGGGGATCTGAGTACAGTATGGAAATATACAAGCGAAACACCTGGGGCTGAATTAGGATCAAGCCAAGCCTTTCAATATTAATTATATCACATGTCACTATATCTCTCTCTAGCCCCCATGCAGGAATTGACAGGACTTTGCAGCAGCGACCATTATAGATCAATTCAAGCGAGCAGTAACAAAACCTCATACCTCAGGTAAGAGGGATGCATCATTCTGCAGCAGAATCTGGCGCAATTGCATCACATTCAGGTGTTGAAGATTGTTCGAACGCAGGATAGGAAAGTTGTGGGGAGAATGGATATCATGTGAGGAATTGCAGGTAATTCTGAAAAGGAACACATAGAAAAGGCTGAATATTTTTTCAAAGTCGGTAGTGCCTTATGTCTTTCTTTATTCTTAAGCTGTTCTCCAGGGATAAAAGATTAAATGATTCAATTATACTTTATTGTCACAGGCACTGAGGTATTGTGAAATTAGTTGTTTGTGCATATAATACAAAGTACATAAAGAGTCGCCACGAAGTACTCGTTAGATAGGGCTCGAAATGAACGGGTGCCAATGGCCACCTACAGTCCAGCCGGACAACCTAAAAGCCGTACCATTTTGCCCGGCTTGGCAAGCACACGGGACACCTATCGTTCAACTCTGAGCAGGTCCTCCTCTCTATCTCTCTCTCTCTCTCTGTCACTCTCCGTCTCCGCCCGCCATCCGCATCTCCGCCTCCTCCTTATCCGCCGGCATGGCTGGCTGCCTTGCACATGCGCACTGCCACGGCCTGCACACCCTCCACCTGCGTGTTAAACTGAGTTATTTTGTCTTTCCAATTCAAGAAAATTTGATTCAAACTCTTGCTGTTGAAATAGATTCTTTATTCTGACAGCGCTGAATAATTCTTTAAACCTTCCAACACAGAGCTGGAGACTCTGGGGCAGATCGAAAGAGCTACTGACATTGGTACAAACGCAACACATTATATAGGTATTAGACAATTATGGTACAGAAGGAGTGGCAAACTATTAACCAATCATTATGGTTTACCATATATTTAGCTTATTTGTATTAACCAATCAACTAAATCCTTTCCAGTGATTGACAACACTTATAGTCACATAATTTTCCCCTTTCTGGCCTCTTTACAACCCTTGCTCCCTCTGTGGTTTTCTTTAATCTCTTTGCTCAAAATCATTTTATTTCAATGAAGTAAAACCACTGAAATATAAAATTAATTCTCAGAGACCACCTCTCAGAATATAAAATACACATCATACAGCAATCACACACTACATATATTTTTACTTTTGGAAAATAAAGTTATTTCTAAAACCTCATATTTCAACAAAGTCTAATACTTACAATCCTAATTAAAACACAATACACTTCACAAATAATTTCCCTACAACTACATAATTAAAATACAGTTACTTATGGATTAAATACGAGTTTTGCCCCATTCTCACAAAGTGGTAAGGACTTAAGTTATTTCTACAATTCTCAGCCCCAGCTACACGAAGGCAACCTCCCACTTCTATCTAATTAATAGCATTCCACACAGCAAATGGAAGATTATCAAAACAGAGTTACTTTCTCAGTTTTCTATAAACATAAGAAATCACCCTTATACAAAAGTCACACAACCATCACCTATGGCTTATTTCCTGTCTCAACATAAATACATTTAAACAGCACAAACCAGATCACAGACTATTATCTAGCCTTTCTGCCTAAGACCCAACATAAACATCCATAAATCCCCTTTATGACACACCCGAGCTCAAAGATGTGTCACAAAGAAAGGGCAAACGATGCCCATGTCCTGAGAAGAAACCTCATCAATAACCTATATTCTCAACACCAAACTAAACCAAATACAACATCTGACAGCGTTATAGCAGCTTCAAAGCAAACAAAGCTATGCCTTTTCAGATCAACTTTTCTATGTTATGATAAGCCATCTATTCTCCTGTGTGTGTTCTTTGCAATTTATTTCTTTGAGGAGACATGTATTTCTGAAAACCCCAGCTCCCAAGTCCTTCTCTTGCAACTTAACATAAGTTCCTCACACAAAAGTTACCATCTGAGCAATTCTATTGTATAACTAGACCAAGTGCAGACCCGTTGGGTCTGCTCCCCCAACGCAGCCGTTCCCTACCCGTAGCCCCCAGACGTGGTCCTCCAACTCAAGCGGCTCAGGAATCAGCAGTGCGGCTGTTTTTAAATTGCGTCTTTGAGGCGAGATGCGGGCGCCAGCAGCCGTTATGGTCGCTGGCCAGCAGGAAGTAACAAAATGAGTGAGTGGGGGGGGGGGGGGGGGAAGAAGAATTTTATAATAAAAAAGTGTACATAAACACGACAAAATTTAATGAGTGGATACTTGGAATGAAAAGTGAAATCTCTACCGAAATGGAAAAAAACTCGGCGTTTCTGGGTCTCACGTTGGCTTAGCAACGAATCAAAGGCTGGCAGCCACAAGTCAGGCAGAAACACACACAGCCAGCCGGCAGCAAGCCAGCAGCCACACAGTTTTAATATTATATGGAAGATATTTCCTCATGGGCACAATCACGGCAAGCACATCATCGGCCGCCCTGCACATGCGCACTGCCATGGCAACTGGTTGGCGCCGGGCACTTTCTTCCTCCGTTTGCATTTTGGGAGATCTTGCGGCCATTGCTGTCCGGTCGCCGCGAACGATGAAAACCAACGCAGAATCACTCCCTGAAGCTGGAGTAACTCTTGCAACTTGGTTTCCTGGTCCTCCAAAAATATTCCAAATGGAATTTAAATTAGAGTGGACCCACCACCACCAAACTGAAAAATAACAGTCTATTGCACTTAGAAGGTAGACAAAAATGCTGGAGAAACTCAGCGGAGCGAAGGAAATAGGCAACGTTTCGGGTCGAGACCCTTCTTCTTCTTCTGAAGGGTCTTGATCCGAAACGTTGCCTATTTCCTTCGCTCCATAGATGCTGCCTCACCCGCTGAGTTTAACCATATAACCATATAACAATTACAGCACGGAAACAGGCCATCTCGGCGCTACAAGTCCATGCCGAACAATTTTTTTTTCCCCTTAGTCCCACCTGCCTGCACTCATACCATAACCCTCCATTCCCTTCTCATCTATATGCCTATCCAATTTATTTTTAAATGATACCAATGAACCTGCCTCCACCACTTCCACTGGGAGCTCATTCCACACCGCCACCACTCTCTGCGTAAAGAAGTTCCCCCTCATATTACCCCTAAACTTCTGTCCCTTAATTCTGAAGTCATGTCCTCTTGTTTGAATCTTCCCTATTCCCAAAAGGAAAAGCTTGTCCACATCAACTCTGTCTATCCCTCTCATCATTTTAAAGACCTCTACCAGGTCCCCCCTTAACCTTCTGCGCTCCAGAGAATAAAGACCTCCAGTTTCTCCAGCATTTTTGTCTACCTTCGATTTTCCAGCATCTGTAGTTCCTTCTTAAGCCTATTGCACTTTATCTGTTTATTTACTGTGTATATATATGGTCTATGGTATATAGACACACTGAACATTTATCTCCTGTTCTGTATTACATTTACATATTCTGTTGCACTGCAGCAAGCAAGAATTTTATTGTCCTATCTGGGGCACATGACAATAAAACTCTTGACTTGACTTGGACAAGCAAAAAAGGGTTCTTGGGGGAAAAAAAGAGCTACTTTAAATTTAGTTGCATCTGGTTGGGTAACTATGGTAGGGTGAAGACTATTCCATGCTTTAATTATGCGGGGGAACTCCATGGAACAGCCAGCATCTCTGGATAGAAGAAATTGGGTGATGTTTCTGGTAGAGACCCTTCTTTATATTTCCTCTGGTTTTAGTGTTTTTAGTTTAATTTAAAGATACAGCGTGGAAACAGGCCCATCGAGTCCACGCCGACCACCCGTACACTAGTTCTATTCCACACATTAGCGACGCAAGTCAAGACTCAAGAGTGTTTTATTCTCTCATGTCCCAGTAAGAACAATGAAATCCTTACTTGCAGCAACACAACAGAAACATAGTACTCTGTAATCAATGTTATAAATGAGAAAGCAAAACAGTGTATATTTATATATGACTATATTAGTGTGTGTGTGTGTGTGTGTGTGTGTGTGTGTGTGTGTGTGTGTGTGTGTGTGTGTGTGTGTGTGTGTGTGTGTGTGTCTCCCCGAAGGTACTGTAGATGCTGGTTTGAACTGAAGATAGACACAAACAGCTGGAGTAACTCAACAAGTCAGACACAATCTCTGGACAAAAGGAAAATATTACGTTTCGGGTTAGGTCTGAAAAAGGTTCCTGCACACCTTTGGAATGTGGAAGGAAACAAGAGCACCCAGAGAAAACCCATGCGATCAAAGGGAAAAGGAGCAAACTCCATTCAGCCAGCACCCATATTCAGGATCAATTCCGGGTCTCTGGCACTTTTAGGCAGCAACTTTATGGCCAATGTACTGCCCCATAGTTTTGAACTGAATTAAAACATACAGTAGCTGTAAAGGGGGACATAGAGTCACTTAGAGATTTAAGACTGAAAATGGATAGTTTCATTTTTTTTTAGTAACCAAACTTATCAACGTATAATTTTTTGTCTGTTGGAAAACAAAATATAGTGGACAGCTGGTGAACTTGCTGCCTCACACGCCAGAGATCTGTATTCAATCCTGTCCTCGGGCACTGTCTGTGTTGAATTTGCACATTCTCCCTGCAAGCATGTGGATTTCCTCCCACATCCCAAAGACGCATTGGCTTTGTAGGTTAACTGGTCTCTGTAAAATTGCCCCTAATGTGTAGGGAGTGGGTGAAGTAAGTGGGATAACAGAACTTGTGTGAATGGGTAGACAAAAATACTGGGGAAACTCAGCGGGTGAGGCAGCATCTATGGAGCGAAGGAAATTGGCGACGTTTCGGGTCGAGACCCTTCTTCAGACTGATGTGAGGGTGGGGGGGCAAGAAGAAGAAAGGAAGAGGCGGCGACAGTGGGCTGAGGGGGAGGTAGGAAGGGGAGGAGAAAGCAGGGACTACCTAAAATTGGAGAAGTCAATGTTCATACCGCTGGGGTGTAAACTGCCCATCGAAATGCGAGGTGCTGCTTCTCCAATTTACGGTGGGCCTCACTCCGGCCATGGAGGAGGCCCAGGCCAGAAAGGTCAGATTCGGAATGGGAGGAGTTGAAGAGCTGAGCCACCAGGAGATCAGGTTGGTTATTGCGAACCGAGCGGAGGTGTTGGGCGAAGCGATCGCCAAGCCTATGCTTGGTCTCACCGATGTAGAGCAGCTGACATCTAGAGCAGCGTATGCAATAGATGAGGTTGGAGGAGGTGCAGGTGAACCTCTGCCGCACCTGGAAAGACTGCTTGGGTCCTTGAATGGTGTCAAGGGGGGAGGTAAAGCAACAAGTCTAGCATTTCCTGAAGTTGCAAGGGAATGTGCCAGGAAAGGGGGTATCTTGGGTGGGAAGGGGCAAATTGACCACGGAGTTACGGAGGGAGCTGTCTCTGCGGAAAGCCAACAGGGGAGGAGATGGGATGATGTGGCCAGTGGTGGGAACCCGTTAGTAGACAAAAAATCTGGAGAAAATCAGCGGGTGAGGCAGCATCTATGGAGCGATGGAATAGGCGACGTTTCGGGTCGATACTCTTTTCAGACTGATGTCGGGGGGGGGGAGAATGGGAAAAAGAAAGGAAGATGCGGAGCGGAGACAGTAGGCTGTGGGAGAGCTGGGAATGGGAGGAGAGGGAGAAAGCACCTGAAATTGGAGAATTCAATGTTCATACCGCTGGGGTGTAAACTGCCCAAGCGAAATATGAGGTGCTGCTCCTCCAATTTATGGTGGGCCTCACTCTGGCCATGGATGAGGCCCAGGAGAGAAAGGTTGGATTCGGAATGGGAGGGGGAGTTGAAGTGCTGAGCCACCGGGAGATCAGGTTGGTTATTGCGAACAGAGTGGAGGTGTTGTGCGAAGCGATCGCCAAGCCTGCACTTGGTCTCACCAAGGTTGATCATACGCTGAATAATCCAATCACATTTTTGTTTGGAAGTGGAAAGAAATAATAGAAATTGCATTCATTGCAACGTGTAAAAAGAGTTGAGATACTGTATTATAATTTTGCTGCATGTCATTGCGGTATATCATGTCTTGATTGGTGAATATGTTTAGTTTGTGACTTCATTTGAAGCAGAACTAATATGTGAATGCTCCATTGAGCATAATTCCAACTGGTAACTATGCACTTTGTCCGAGCACAATATGGCACGCGTCATGCAAACCGTCTTAAATGACCACCTAAACTGTCATTTGACAACCTACAAAGCTGCCTAGGTTGCCCGGCTGGAAACAGAGAAAAAAAAGTGAAGTGAGAGCCATGTTAGAGTCCCGATGGTCCCTTTTTTATTGTCAGCACCTTCTTCCCTCACCCTATCCTCGCCCCCCAACCCCTCCAGGTCCCTCTTTATTCTCGCAGTGTGACCGCCTCACCTCAGTTTGTCTTCAGCCCGACCGCCTATGCTCCGCAAATAGTTCACCAGCGAACTGTCCCTCTCCTCTCTGGTCCCTGGGAAAGCTACTGCCGCCCTTGTGAACATATCTACTTCTCAAAGGGAACTTCCTCAATTGAGCAGCCAATTTTTCATTTGAGGGCATGGACCTTGCAAACAACTCAACAATAGTGTATGTAGTAAATGTCCATCACCTCCAATATGATCCCACCACTAATCACATCTTCTCATCTCCATCCCTTCCCACCTTCCACAGAGACCACTCCCTTCACAATTCCTTGGTTCACTCATCCTGCTCTGGGAGGAAATCAAAGTACCCTGAGGAAACTCACGTGATCACAGGGAGTTTCACAGGCAAATTCCATACAGACAGCACCCGAGGTCATGATCGAACCCGGAGTGCTGCACCATTGCGCCTCCCTAACTGTACATAATCCAGTGTCTTTTGGAAGTCCAATAGATGACTTTCTATTCATTCAGCAATAATCTCTGGAAACTTTAACTGGATTAGTCATGAGTTGGTTGTATGATATGCATATGACACACCATTAAGTCATCCTTACTGCCTCTCTCCCACCGGTTTATTCTTGCCCAACTGCTTCATCAAACTCTCTGTAATATATTTCATTAACTTCCCTGTAACTAGCATCAAACTGTCAAGACTGGTTACCTTTCCTCTCTGTTTTTCAATAGTCACAAACAACAGAAATAGGCCCTTCAGCTCAACTTGTCCATGCCTACCAAGATGCCTTTCTATTCTAGTACTATCTGTGCACATTTGGCCCATATCACTCCTATCGATGGACTTGTCCAAATGTTTTGTTAATGTCGTTATAATACCTGCCTCAGCTACCTGAAACTCCAAGGGTAAAAAGACCCGACAGGGGTTATTTACAGACCCCCAAACAGTAACCTGGCTAAAGGGCACAAATGACATCTGGAGGCTTCGTTCCCAAGTTTGCAGATGATACGTGTAGGGATAGAGAGGTAGGTGGTGAAGAGAAAGCAGGAACTCTGCAGAAGGACTTGGACGGGTTGAGAGAGTGGTCTGAGAAGTGGGAGATGGAATACCGCATAGCAAAGTGTCAAGTCATGCATTTTGGTAGTAGGAACAAAGACTATTTTCACAACTATTTTCTAAATGGGGAGAGACTTCAGAAATTGTTGGTACAAAGGTCCAAAGAGTGCTGGTACAGGTTTTCCAAAAAGTTAATTTGCAAGTTGAATTGGTAGTAAGGAAGGCAAATGCAATGCTAGCATTTATTTTGAGAAGACTAGGATATAAATCAGACCGCATTTAGATTATTGTAAGCAGTTTTCCCCAAATCTGAGGAAGGATGTGCTGGCGTTGGAGAGGGCCCAGAGGTGGTTTACGAGAATGATCACAGGAATGATTGGTTTAACAGATGAGCATTTGACGGCACTGGGCCTATACTCGCTGAAGTTTAGGAGGATGAGGGGCCCCCTCATTGAAACTTACTGAATAGTGAAAGGCCTGGATAGAGTTGATGTGAAGAGGATATTTCCACTAGTGGGAGAGTCTAGAATCAGAGGTCATAGCATCTGAATAAAAGGATTTATCTTTAGAAAGGAGATGGAGGAATTTCTTTAGTCAGAGGGTGGCAAATCTGTGAAATTCATTGCCACAGAAGGATGCGGAGGCCAAGCCAATTAATATATTTTTTAAGGCAGAGTGACAGATTATTGATTAGTACTAGTATCAGGGGTTATGTGAAGAGGGCATGAGAATGGGGCTGAGAAGGAAAGATCAATCAGCCGTAATTGAATGGCAGAGTAAACTTAATGGTCCAAATGGCCTAATTCTGCTCCGGTAACTAATGAACATAAACTAACTTCTCTGGCAGCCCATTCCATATACTCACCACTCACTGTGTGAAAATGTCCCCCCTCAGGTTCCTATTAAATCTTTCTCCTCTCACTTTAAACCGATGTCCTCTAGTTCTTGAATTCCCTACTCTGGTAAAAGTACATCTCATTGTATACACCTCTATAAGATAATCCCTCAAGCCTCTTGCTGTCCAAGGAATAAAGTACTAGATAACTCAACTTCTCTCTATATCTCAGGCCATCAATTCCTGGCAAAATCTTCTCTGCACTCATTCCTTATAACCATATAACAATTACAGCACGGAAACAGGCCATCTCGGCCCTACAAGTCCGTGCTGAACAACTTTTTTCCCCTTAGTCCCACCTACCTGCACTCATACCATAACCCTCCATTCCCTTCTCATCCATATGCCTATCCAATTTATTTTTAAATGATACCAATGAACCTGCCTCCACCACTTCCACTGGAAGCTCATTCCACACCACTACCACTCTCTGAGTAAAGAGGTTCCCCCTCATATTACCCCTAAACTTCTGTCCCTTAATTCTGAAGTCATGTCCTCTTGTTTGAATCTTCCCTATTCTCAAAAGGAAAAGCTTGTCCACATCAACTCTGTCTATCCCTCTCATCATTTTAAAGACCTCTATCAGGTCCCCCCTTAACCTTCTGCGCTCCAGAGAATAAAGACCTAACTTATTCAACCTATCTCTGTAACTTAGTTGTTGAAACCCAGGCAACATTCTAGTAAATCTCCTCTGTACTCTCTCTATTCTGTTGACATCCTTCCTATAATTGGGCGACCAAAATTGTACACCAGATTTGGTCTCACCAATGCCTTGTACAATTTTAACATTACATCCCAGCTTCTATACTCAAAGCTCTGATTTATAAAGGCTAGCATACCAAAAGCTTTCTTTACCACCCTATCTATACGAGATTACACCTTCAAGGAACTATGCACGGTTATACCCAGATCCCTCTGTTCAACTGTATTCTTCAATTCCCTACCATTTACCAATTCTTCAATTCTTCAATTCCCTACCATTCAAGCTTAATGACATTCTTCTTGTACCAGGGTGACCAAAACTGAACACAAGACTGCAAATGGATGAATGAATGAATACATAGGTTTATTGACCAAGTATATTACCATACAAGGAATTTGCCTCGGTGCTCTACCTGCAAGTAACAACACAACATAGTGACAACTAGGAATGACACATAAAACATCAAAAACATTGATAAGAAAACATTATCAATTAAACATGTGAATTAAATGAAATACCAGAGCAAAAGGAGGCTACAGATTTTTGGTTTTTGAGTAGAGCTACTACTCGTGGAAAAAAAACTGTTTTTATGTCTGGCTGTGGCAGCTTTGACAGTCTGGAGTCACCTTCCAGAGGGAAGTGATTCAAAGAGTTTGGGGCCAGGGTGAGAGGGGTGAGATGCAGCCTCACCAACATCTGGTAAACTATAACATCACATCCCAACATACTCAATCCCTGAATGCCAATGTACCACATTTTCTTTACCACCCTATCTACCTTCAGTATCATTTTCAGGGAACCATTACCTGTACTCCTAGTTTTCTCTGCTCTACACTTCTCAGGACCCTATCGTTCACTGCCCAGGATCCTGCCCGGGTTTGACTTCCCAAAGAGCAATACCTCACATTTATCTTTATTAAACAACATTAGCCATTCCTCAGCAGACTTGCCCAGTTAATCAAGATCCTCCTATAATTTTTGAACACCATCTTCATTATTGACGATACCTTCATACCACCCACTTTAGCGTCATCTCCAAACTTACTAATCATGTCTTGATGCACAATCTCATCCAAATTGTTGATATAAACCACAAACAGCAATGGACCAAGCAACAATCCCCAAGGCACCAGTCTGATAAACAACCTTCCACCATCATCCTTCCATTAAGCCAATTATCTATCCATTCAGCTAGCTCTCCCTGGATCCCATGTGATCTAGCCTTCCAAAGCAGCCAACCATGCACAACCTTAAGGGCTTTGCTGATGTCTCTGTAGACAATGTCTATGAATTTGCACTTGGAAACAATTTTGATTATAAAAATTTCAACCAGATTTATAAGTCACAATCCCCCATGTGCATTATTGGGACACAGCTACCAGCCTTGGAGGGCATTTACCACACACGGTGCCTCAGGAAGGCCGTCAGACCCCTGTAATGGACTGTTCGAAATACTTCCCTCCGGCAGATGTTACAACGTCTTCTACGCCCGAACCTCCAGACTCAGGAACAGCTTCATTCCCAGAGCTATAGCGGCTCTGAACCGGCCCTGCTGAGTGCTCCCCACCCCCCATGGACTCCCTCGGATGGTCACGTCACACAGACACATCTGCACTTCAGTAATGTCCTTTTACAAACCATGTTCTCGGGGTATCGAAATCTAAATTTTATTAGTTATTTAAGTTATGACATTGGATGGAAGCTGCATACCAAATCTCGTTGCACTTATGTGCAATGACAATAAAATATATTATTATTATTACAGTGCACCGGATTGCACGATGTAGCAGGGAGAGCTGGACTGCCTCCCAGTTCCATCCCTCCTCCTGCCCAACCAGACTCCATATGCCTGTCAAATGTCATTGCTCCAGATTACAGCATCTGCAGTCCCTCTGGCTCATCTGCTTTTTTAAGCTTTTGTTTTGGTTTTGTTTTTGAAAAGTTTTGTTGAATTTAAATTAAAATGTTGCAACCACTGCGGTTGACTCAGGAGGATGACTCACCTTTCCTGTTGCCAATGGCACAATCCGATGCAGGATATTGGCAACAGGGGATTTAAAGGTTATAAAGGTAAACACACTATTGTCTGAAGAAGGGTTTCGGCCCGAAACGTTGCCTATTTCCTTCGCTCCATAGATGCTGCTGCACCCGCTGAGTTTCTCCAGCATTTTTGTGTACCACACACTATTGTTTAACTTTATGTCAGGGGTAGTGTTGTAACCTTAGCCTGCTCCTGAAGAAGGGTCTCGACCCGAAATGTCACCTATTCATGTTCTCCGGAGATGCTGCCTGACTTGCTAATTTACTCCAGCACTTTGTCCTTTTCTACTCTTTACCCTGCTGCCCGACAAGAACAACACTACCTCAGTGTTCCCAAGTTAACACCCCTTCGCTGCGTTGCTTCTCAGTAAACTCTTCGGCTCCGCGGGAGTGCGAGTTCCGCTTTCTCTCAGCCCTGGCCTCCGCTCTCGTTTCATGTATCACAAGACCGGTTCACAATCATCCCCGTCCCCCAACCCTCTTCCCTCCTTTAACACACCTCCCCTCCGACCAGGTTTTTGAACACATGTTCTGCTCTCACTTTACATGACCCCCTGTTAATCCTGCCTTTCTCATTTACCTTCCCTTGGCGAACTTGCAATTGTCGTAGAGGAAGAACTTGCAGAGGTGGAGCTGGTCGCAGGCACCGCTGCTACAGTCCTTCTTAAGGAAGTCCTTGCACAGCCTGGCCGGAGTGGTGGCGATCAGCAGCGTGCCGTCGCTGAGCTGCAGCCTCTCATCATCGGGCGGCACTTTGGTGAACAACTGCCCGTCGGCCAGCACCCTCCTCAGCTCCCCATCCGGCACCTTGAAATAGCCGAAGACCTCCCTGCGCAAACTGTAGTAGTCCAGCGAGCCGCGGTGGGAGCACAGGGTCTGAGTGCAGTAATCCCGGACGCGGTCTAGAGACATTGTCTTTGCCTTCTCAATCCCTGATAGAACTACTCTCCCCCCATCTCTCTCTCTCCCTTTCATTCCTCCTTCCTTAATCGAGACAAACAAATAACTGGAAACGAAACCGAAACTGCGATTCTGCCCATCTCGGTCCCGATAGGCTGCTCCCACTCAATAGGAAAACGTTTTCCTCTGGTGTGGTACATGAGAGATGCTACACAATGACAGAGAGAGATACAGAGACGGCGAAAGGAAGAGTGCGAGAGCCGAGAGAGGAGAAACGGAATAGTTGTGGTTTTTGCGTGAATGCAGGAGACGCTCCAGCTCCAGCTAACACAAAGTGTGGGGAAGCTCGATGCAGAACGGGAGACAGGCGAGAGGGGAGAGGCAATTTGCAAACTGGTCAGAAAGAGTTTCGGCAAATACATTTGAGAACTCTGCTTAATTCTCTCAAATTCTTTTTTTCTCGCCCTCTAATCGTCCCCACCTCATTGTTTTTGTTCTGTTTGTAACCCATCGAGTAGGTGACCTCAAGAGAGTTTGATTGTCATACGCATCGAAAACGAAACAAAAACATTTGGAAAAAAGGATCCTCGACCTCAAAACGTCGTCAACCCATTCCCTCCATCCGCTGAGCATCTCAGATACAGTACAAGTGTATAATAGCAGTGCACTGATTTACCATACAGAGCCGCCACATTTGGTGCCATTTTCAAATCCCAGTTATAGATTTAGAGTTTTTAAACCAGACCGCGAAAGCTCGTTGTCCTGACAGGATTGGCATCGGGAATATAGTCAGGTCTGATCATCAAAAGCATTCCACACAGAAGTCCATGTTACAATTAAAACACAAAGTACGTGCTATAACTCCAGAATAAGCGCACAACTAAGAAAACCAAAGCATTATCTAACTAATAGTAGCAATGTTACAACATTTTGAGATTTAAAAAATCAAGTCTGTAATTTATCCCATCAGACAAAGCATAAAAAGAAGTTTAATTTGGCACCTAATTCACTTTCATATCTCAAGTATTTAAAATGTTATGGCCATTTTCATACTCGGAAATTAGCATCTTGTTCCCTATTGATTTTCTATGGACATAACAAAAAAGCTGTGATCGTGAACAGTCAAAAGCCCATAACCTTCTTAAAAATTAAGAGAACTGAATGAAATTTTCAGTTATCATAGATTGAACCATTCTGAAACAAATATAAAATAATCTTACTCGGATGACCTGAAATTAAAGCATATAATTAGTTAGTTACCCACTTGTAGCTAATTTCAAACTTCAATTACTAGATCTAAACATCTATCCATTTCTTAATAAATGATTAACATTTTTAAATAGCCTGTGTCCAAATAATATTCACAAATAATTCACAATAAAACGTGATTTTTAAATCTCATTTACATTAATTTATAGGCCAAATGGAAGGAATTTAGTGTTCAATTGCTGTGAATTAAAGTCCATTTTAAATCAGCTTTCTAGTGGGATCCTGTGAACGCGCTGGTTTAGAACGTTCACATTGCGGTAGATTTGTGCCCTCAAATGACCAGAAAAATACTGCGGGATATAATGGGCCCAAAATTAGCTACTCGCAATATTAAACTTTGTATAGAGTGATCTTAAGAAGCCCTTTTTAATGTAAAAATATACTGCTACCCTTCAGATTTCTGCTCTTATAGACCCAGCTGGTTGCGAGCCGTCGGGGTTTAGAGGTTAATTTTTAAACTACTATAGCACTTAGGAAAAACTCGTAAAACTAATAATAGCTCACGTGAGGGAACCTACCAGCGAATTTTCGTTAATAATTAACTAGGCTGAAAAAACTCGATTTGAACAGCCTAGAGAAAATCACGTTTTAAACCAGCCCCCCTCTAAACCGGCGCCAAAATCGAGCACACGGGCTGGGGCAGATTTTCAGCGACGCTTCAGGTACGCTTTGCAACATACCTACTAATAGCAAAGGACTAATAGCTAACCAACAATAAATTACTCCCTTTGCAATAAACAAGTACCTTCATGTTAACTAGTTCATTAAAATAACTGATCATATAGATGCAAGTATAGAGTCAAGAGTCAATTTAATTGTCATTTGGACCCCTTGAGGTCCAAACGAAATGCCGTTTCTGCAGCCATACATTACAAACAAATAGACCCCAGACACAACATAATTTACATTTTACATAAACATCCATCACATTGCTGTGATGGAAGGCCAAAAAAACTTATCTCTCCACTGCACTCTCCCCCCCCCCCCCCCCCCCCCCCCCCCCCCCCCCGAGGTCAGAGTCAAAGTCAAAGCCCCCGGCTGGCGATGGCGATTGTCCCGCGGCCATTAAAGCCACGCCGGGTGGTGCAAGGTCGCACACCAGGTTCTTGATGTTGGAGCCCCCGGCGGGAGCTCGCAGAGTCCCGCGGCCATTCCAAGCCGCGTGGGGCGGTGATGTCAGGCCCCGCTCCAGGAGCTCTTCGACCCCGCAACTCGGGCGGGAGAAGTCGCCGTTGCAGGAGCCCTGAAAAGCGGTCTCCCTCCAGGGACCCGCGGGCTCCCGTTGCCGCCATCCGCAGACCCGCAGTAGCAGCCTCCAAATCTCCAGAGGTCAGGCCGCAGCAGCAGCTGCACTCCACCACCGCTCCACCCGCTCCGGACTCGGCCAGCTCCGCGACGGTGACGGTGAGTCGTCAGCACCAGAGTCCCCGGTCTTCTCCTGTTGGAGGCCGCTCCTCGTTGCAGCCCCAACGACAACGGAGACCCGACAAGAAAAGGTCGGGTCTCCCGTGCAGGGAGAGATTTAAAAGTTACCCCACCCCCACCGCCCCCCACACACACACCCCAACAAAAAGTAACAAAAACTACTTAGAAACATAGACAAAAAATAATAAAAACGCGGACGGGCTGCAGAGGCCGCTGCTGACGAGAGTCGCGCCACCTACCGGATATGCAAGGGGGGGAGGGTTGCACGCAAGGTCATCGGGTCAAAAGGCGTGACGCACGGAGCAGCTCAACCCTAGATGACCCGGCAACTTCCAGCATACACAGTTAACACATGAAACGCGTACTTTCTTACCTGTTTAAAAACTGCCAAAATGGTCGATTTTTGCACTGTAAATAATTGTGGATGGTGACTGAGCGCTCTGAACCAAATGCTCTAGTATCTTTGCTCTAAACCCGAGCGACAATGTGTAAGCGGCCGAAGGAGCCGATCCCTCGGGACAGCCCCCACTCTCCCCCTGGGGTCAGCGCTGTCCTGCCACGGCCGCCCTCCACCCCGTCTCCCCGTGTGGTCCGCACTGTGACGGGCTGTGGCTCGGCTGCGCCCACACATGAGGCCGGGTGGAGTGGGGCCGCGGCTCCGGGCAGCGGACACATGGGGACGAAACCTGGCAACGTCCTCGTCAGCTGCAGCAGAGTTGGGGACAGTCTGGTCCCTCCACCCACCCAGAGTCACTGACTGCGCAGCACCCCCCCTACCCCCACTGCCCCACCGACCTCTGCCCACCACCCCACGACCACAAGTGTATCAGAGTCACTGACCACGCTGCAGCGGCACCCCCTCCAGCCACGGGGACAGACGGCCCCGGGTCCGCAAGTGTGGAACCAGTCAGCGTGGAGTCTAGATACTGGGACAGAAAACAGGCCCGCTGTACTGGCAGCTTGTACTCCAGAAGGCATTACGTGGCAAAAGTATGAGTCACGGGTCGTGACCTCGATTGCCGTGCAACCTCCCTATTAAGCGGGCACCTCCCTTCACTGGTGTTTTGTTGAGTTAGTCACACAACAGGTCAGGCCAGTTTAACAGTTAGTTCTGGCGTCACAGAACAAACCCCCTCAATACCTGCACTTACACCAATGCTACTAAATAAAGCAAGTTGCAGCCAAGTAACTAACTCTAACAATAGCTAAACACCTGCATCCTATCTTCCACTAATCCCAGCCCATCATTAAACTTGTAACACCGCAAATATCACCCTTGCATAAAACCGGGATACAATTACACAGACTATAATTACAAAGAAATACACATACCGTATGTCATACATTTTCTTTCTGTCCCCAACTGACTATTTCTTCTCCACCAAATCTACCTACTGCCTTGCCCGGCAGCCTCTGACATCTGCTTTACAGCCTGACCCAAACTCAGGCCACAAATTCCAAGTTCTCCAAATAGCAACGTAGTCGATCTCACTATGAAACCTCTACAACCCAACTACCACACGTACTCTTGTTCTACACCTCGCTGCTCAACGGCTGCTGCTCTTCACTAAGGAAGACACAAACAATCTCCCAGATGTACTGGAGGACATAGGTTCTAAGGGGGTAGAGGAACTGAAAGAAATTTTCATTAGGCGAAAAATAGTATTGGGTAGGCTAATGGGAATGAAGGATGATTAATCCCCTGAGCCTGATGGCCTGCATGCCAGGGTCCTCAGGGTGGTGGCTATAGAAATAGTGGATGCATTGGTGATCATTTTCCAATGTTCAATAGATTCAGGATCAGTTCCTGTCAATTGGAGGGTAGCTAACGTTATCCCACTTTTCAAGAAAGGAGTGAGAGAGAAACGGGGGAATTACAGACCAGTTAGCCTGACTTCGGTGGTGGGAAAGATGCTGGAGTCAATTATTAAAGAGGTAATAATGGGGCATTTGGATAGCAGTAAAAGGATTAGTCCGAATCAACATGTATTTATGAAAGGGAAATCATGCTTGACTAATCTTGTGGAATTTTTTGAGGATGTGACAAGTAAAATGGATCAAGTCAAGTTAAGTCAAGTCAAGTCAAGTTTATTTGTCACATACACATACGAGATGTGCAGTGAAATGAAAGTGGCAATGCTCGCGGACTTTTGTGCAAAAGACAAACAACAAAACAACCAAACAAATTATAAACACAATCATAACACACATATTCTTTTACATAATAAATAGTGGAAGGAAAAACGTTCTGTAGAGTTAGTCCCTGGTGAGATAGGCGTTTACAGTCCGAATTGCCTCTGGGAAGAAACTCCTTCTCAACCTCTCTGTTCTCACCGCATGGCAACGGAGGCGTTTGCCTGACCGTAGCAGCTGGAACAGTCCGTTACAGGGGTGGAAGGGGTCTCCCATGATTTTGTTTGCTCTGGAATTGCACCTCCTGTTGTATAGTTCCTGCAGGGGGGTGAGTGAAGTTCCCATAGTGCGTTCGGCCGAACGCACTACTTTCTGCAGAGCTTTCTTGTCCTTGGCAGAGCAATTCCCAAACCAGATGGTACTGTTCCCGGACAAGATGCTTTCCACCGCCGCTGCGTAGAAGCACTGGAGGATCCTCGGAGACACTCTGAATTTCCTCAATTGCCTGAGGTGTTAAAGGCGCTGCCTTGCCTTACTCACGAGTGCTGAGGCGTGTGATGCCCATGTCATATCCTCAGAGATGTGGACTCCCAGATATTTAAAACAGTTCACCCTATCCACAGGATCCCCATTTATCCTCAATGGAGTGTATGTCCTCGGATCATGTGCCCTCCTAAAGTCCATGATCAGCTCCTTCGTTTTTTTTGATGTTCAAGAGGAGGCTGTTATCCTGGCACCAGAGTGCTAGATCAGCCACCTCCTCCCAGTAGGCCTTCTCATTGTTGTCTGAGATCAGGCCCACCACCACAGTGTCATCAGCAAACTTAATTATTGAATTGGAGCTGAACCTAGCCACACAGTCATGTGTGTACAGGGAGTACAATAGGGGGCTGAGGACGCAACCCTGGGGCGATCCTGTGCTCAGGGTGAGGGACTCCGATGTATTCCCTCCCATCTTGACTACCTGGGGCCTGGCGGTGAGAAGGTCCAGGACCCAGGCACACAGGGAGGTGTTGAGCCCCAATTCCATTAGCTTCCCGGCTAGTCTGGTGGGGACTATCGTGTTGAAGGCTGAACTGTAGTCTATGAACAGCATCCTCACGTAGCCCCCCTTCTGGCTGTCCAGATGGGAGAGAACGGTGTGCAAGACCTGGGAGACCGCATCGTCCGTGGACCTGTTCGGACGGTATGCGAACTGCAATGGGTCCATGTTCCGAGGGAGGAAGGCGCAGATATGATTCCTCACCAGCCTCTCAAAGCATTTCATGACTACCGAGGTAAGGGCCACCGGACGGTAGTCATTCAGACAGGCTGGGGAGGCCAGCCTCCTCCTGAACATCAAAAAAACGATGAAGGGGTGCCAGTGGATGTAGTGTATCTAGACTTTCAGAAAGCCTTTGATAAGGTCCCGCACGGGAGACTGATGACTAAAATTAGAGCACATGGTATTGGGGGTAGGGTGTTGACATGGATAGAAAATTGGTTGGAAGACCGGAAGCAAATAGTAGGAGTGAACGGGTCCTTTTCAGAATGGCAGGCAGTGGCGAGTGGAGTGCCGCAAGGCTCGGTATTGGGGCCGCAACTGTTTACCATATATATTAATGATTTGGAAGAGGGAATTAGGAGCAACACGTTTGCAGATGACACAAAGCTGGGTGGCAGTGTGAACTGTGAAGAGGATGTTAGGAGGTTGCAGTGTGACCTGGACATGTTGAGTGAGTGGGCAGATGCGTGGCAGATGCAGTATAATATAGACAAATGTGCGGTTATCCACTTTTCGGCAAAAAAAAGGGGCCAGATTATTATCTCAATGGGGTTAGGTTAGGTGAGGGGGAGGTGCAGCAAGACCTGGGCGTCCTTGTACACCGATCACTGAGAGTTGGCTTACAGGTACAGCAGGCAGTGAAGAAAGCTAATGGAATGTCGGCCTTCATAAAAAGAGGATTTCAGTATAGGAGTAAAGTGTTCTTCTGCAGTTGTATAGGGCTCTGGTGAGACCATATCTGGAGTATTGTGTGCAGTTTTGGTCTCCTAATTTGAGGAAGGACATCCTTGTGATTGAGGCAGTGCAGCGTAGGTTCACGAGATTGATCCCTGGGATGGCGGGACTGTCATATGAGGAAAGATTGAAAAGTCTAGGCTTGTATTCACTGGAGTTTAGAAGGATGAGGGGGAGAAGGTGTGTCTTAAAGAAACATATAAAATTATAAAAAGACTGGACAAGCTAGATGCAGGAAAAATGTTCCCAATGTTGGACGAGTCCTGAGCCAGGGGCCACAGTCTTAGAATAAAGGGGAGGTCATTTAAGACTGAGGTGAGAAAAAAACATTTCACCCAGAGAGTTGTGAATTTATGGAATTCCCTGCCACAGAGGGCAGTGGAGGTCAAGTCACTGGATGGATTTAAGAGAGAGTTAGATAGAGCTCTAGGGGCTAGTGGAATCAAGGGTAATGGGGAGAAGGCAGGCACGGGTTATTGATAGGGGATGATCAGCTATGATCACAATGAATGGCGGTGCTGGCTCGAAAGGCTGAATGGCCTCCTCCTGCACCTATTTTCTTTGTTTCTATCTCTACATATGTAGGCTTTTTCCTTTCATAAGGCTCATCCACTAAGTTCTCCCAAGGCACCGTCAGTTTTATTAAATACTAGACGAAGTCACACGGGAGGCCTGGTCCCCCAACGCAATGTTCCACCACTCACCCATAGCCCTCAACTGCGCAGACGCGGCTCATTTCCCCTCATCCCCCAGCACTCCCTCCCCCTCCTCTTCACCCTCCCTATTCTTTCCCTTCTTCACCCCCCCTCCCCAATCCCTCATGTCTCCCTCCCTCTCCTTTCCCCGACCTTCAGTCACTCCCTTCTTCCCTACATAACTCTTCCCTCCCTACCCCCCTCATATTCCTCTATTCTCCACCTCACCTCCCCCTATCCCCCCACTATCCATCCTCACCTCCCCACTGCCCTCCTCTCCCTCTAGTTCCCACTCCCAACCTCCCCTACCCCCTCTTCTCCCTCTATTCCCCCTCCTCTCCACTCTCTCCCTCTATTCCCCCTCCTCCCCCCTCCCTCTTCGTTCTCCTCTCCTCCCCTCCCCTCCACCAATCCCTCCCTCACCTATCCCCTACCTTCAGTCACTCCCTCCATAACTCCTCTCCCCTCCCTACCATCGTCCTTTCCCTCTATTCCCCTCCTCCCCCACACTTCCTCCTTACCTCCCCCACTTTCCCCTCCCTACCACCTCCTCTTCCTCAATCCCCAGTCTCCCTTATCACCTCCCCCATTGCCCTCCTCTCGCTCTATTCCCCACTCCCCTACCTCCCCACCTCTCCTTCTATTCCCCCTCCTCCCCACTCTCCCTCCCCCTCCTTCTTTTCCCCTCTCCTCCTACCCCCCAATCCCTTCCTCACCTCTCCTTTCCCCTACCCTGTCACTCCCTCCCTCCCTCCCTCACTACTCTCCCCTCCCTACCCCGTTTCTCTCCCTCTAACCCTCCTACTCCCCCACTATCCCTCCTCACCTCTTCCACTACTATCCCTCCTCATCTCCTCCACTTTCTCCTCCCTCTCCCTCTACCCTCCTCCTTCCACACTCTCCCTCCTCACCTACCCCACTTTCCCCCTCTCCCTCCCTACCCCCTCCTCTCCCTCGATTCGCCCACTCCCTCCTTACCTCCCCAGGATCTCGAGGTTGCCGCTCTTCTGACCAGAGGTTTCCTTGACCAGAGGTTGACCGCGCCGACCAGAAACCGTGCCAGGCAACGACGGGCAGAGATGGGTGCCGACAGTGACTGACAGCAGGCGCGGCCAATCAGAACGGCGATGGTGCAGGAAGGGGCGTTGCCGTCCTGGCAGCGACTGACAGGAGAGGAGACCAATCTGCGCATGCACAGCCTTTAAGATTTTTAGACCTTAATAAATTTTAAAATATGCCACCGATCGGAACAAAACTTGTTGCACTTGTAGCACAGGAGAATGGTGAGTAGGCTGGCGAAAAATCGTAGCGCTATCATGTACCGTTTTTGCACAAATGTAAAAATAACGCAAAGCAGAAAATAACAAGATGAGAGTTTTAGTTATGTACTAGACCAAGTGCAGGTTGGGTCTGCAAGCTTGCACCATTCACCCGTTCCCCCAATGCAATATTGCACCAGTCACACCTAACCCCCAACTGCGCAGGCGCCGCTCATTTCTCCTCACCCCCCAGCACACCCTCCTCTTCAATCCCCAGAGAGGGAGGGGGGTAGAGAGAGGGGGGCAGTAGAGAGGAAGGGGCGGTAGAGAGGGATGGGTGGTAGAGAGGGAGGTGGGGTAGAGAAGGAGGGGGAGGTTGGTAGAGATGGAGGGGGGGGGGGGGGGGGGTAGAGAGGAAGAGGGAGGGGAATAGAGAGGGAGAGGGGCAGAGAGGGAGGGGGGTAGAGAGAGAGATAGAGGGAGTGGGAGGGGTAGATTGGGGGGGAGGAGGGGGGATAGCGAGTAGGAGGGTAGAGAGGGAGGGGGTGGGAGTGAGGGTAGATAGGGAGGGGGCATCTCCCTCCTCCACCACTCCCCATCTCCCTCCTCCACATCCCACCCATCTCTCTCTACCACCCCACTCCCCACCCCATTTCCCTGCTCCTCATTTCCATCATCTTCCTCCCTTCCCTCCCATTCCCTGCTCCAGGAACTACCCAGGTCATAGAGGAGGGCCTGGAACTCGGCCTGGTTCTCGTACTCGGCCCATCCCTGGCTATAGACTCCAACTGTCCACTTAGCCGCCGCCTGGGCAGCAGTCCAGACCCTGACTTCATCTCTGGGCGAGTCCCTAACACCAGACCCAGGCTCGTCCTTGGTTCCAGTGGCGGCTTCTTTCTCAGCCCCAGTCACGACCCCATCCCAAGCCCCGGGTTCGGCCCACACTCCAGTTCGAGCACCAGGCTCGGCTCCAGCCAGCGCCCGTGGCACCACACTCGCCATCGGGCATCAGCAGCCGTCGCGACGCGAGCGCTCGAGGCCCCCTCCCTCCCGGTGTCCAGTCCTGCTTTGCGATTGCATTGTGACGTCACAGGTTTTTGTTTCCGAAAATGGTGAGTTTTTGGGCTGTTTTTAAAACTTTAAATGATTAAAAATCAGAAATATTGGTGGGGATGCGACGGGAAGGTGTTTATCGCCTCAACGGGACAAAATGTGAGTAGAATGTGTGACAATGGGAAGGCTGTGGCCTAGCGTTTGGAAGAAAATAGGAATTCACCACACACACACACACACAAAGAAGACAAAGAGTTTTTGTATTATAGAGATAGTAGAGTAAGTGGGACCTGTTGGATCCCTGTCACACTGGAGGCCTGGTCCCCCAACGCAATCCATTCCCCAACGCAATATCAGGGCTCTCACTTAACTTTTTTTCGCTGTTGCCAGCCGGGAAACCTAGGCAAATGACAGTTTAGGTGGTCATTTAAGACGGCTTGCATGACTCGTGCGATAATATGCTCGGATGAAGTGCGCAGTTACCAGTCGGAACAGTCCATTGCAGGAGTGGTGGGGGTCCTTCATGATCTTGCTGGCTCTGGATCTGCACCTCCTGGTGTATAGGTCCTGCAGAGGGGGGGGGGGGGAAGAGTGTAGTTCCCATGGTGCGTTCAGCCGAACGCACTACTCTCTGCAGAGCCTTCCTCTCCTGGGCAGAGCTGTTGCCAAACCAGATTGAAATGTTACTGGACAGGATACTTTCTACAGCATCAGAGTAGAAGGATTGAAGGATCCTCAGAGAGACATCAGTCAATGAAAGTAAGGATGCAGGTACAGCAGGCAGTGAAGAAAGCGAATGGCATGTTGGCCTTCAAAACAAGAGGAGTTGAGTATAGGAACAAAGAGGTCCTCCTGCAGTTGTACAGGGCCCTAGTGAGACCACACCTGAAATATTGTGTGCAGTTTTGGTCTCCAAATTTGAGGAAGGACATTCTTGCTGTTGAGGGAGTGCAGCGTAGGTTCACAAGGTTAATTCCCGGGATAACGGGACTGTCAAATGCTGAGAAAATGGAGCGGCTGGGCTTGTGTACTCTGGAATTTAGAAGGATGAGAGGGCATTTTATTGAAACATATGAGATTATAAAGGGTTTGGACACGCTAGAGGCAGGAAACATGTTCCCGATGTTGGTGGAGTCCAGAACCAGGGGCCACAGTTTAAGAATAAGGTGTAAGCCATTTAGAACGGAGATGAGATGCACCTTCAAGGGAGATGCTAAATGCATTTCGTTGTCTCTGTACTGTACACTGACAATGACAATTAAAATTGAATCTGAATCTGAATCTGATGAGGAAACACATTTTCACACAGAGAGTTGCGAGTCTGTGGAATTCTCTGCCTCAGAGGCTGGTGGAATGAGAGCTTGTCTGGTGAAATGCCTCATCGCCAGAACTCACCAACAAGCACCGAGACTGGCGGTGAGGGGAGCCCTCCTAGTCAGATCCTTCCTGCGCCGTCGGAACGTCACTACCAGCGCACGCTGCCTTCGGGACGGCTGCTACGACGAACAGGCTGTTGCCCACCTCTTTGCAGAGTGTGGTTTTCTTTTGCAAAGAAAGTCTGGCGAGGTTTGAGAGGGTCAGTGTCAAGATTTATTCAGAACAGCTCCGTCACAGAGGACTCTGATTTATGGACTGTTCCCAGGGACGCATTCAGAGACTAATATCTAGTGCTCATGGAAGTTCATCAACTCGGTGAAAGATGCTCTTTGGTCTGTCCGAGCTTTGTTGATGTCCGTCGGGGAATGTTGCCGACTGGCCCACTGCAGACGTACGTGTTGAGGGATGCACTGAAGCTTGGTGCAGCCAACGCTAAGGCTAAGGTCTAAACCACAGTCTAAGGTCCTTCTGCTGCTGAACATGGGGCGCAGGGTGTGGTGGAGGCGCCCCTGAAAATAAGGGAAGGGATTCGATGTCAGTTGGCCACATGAGTGGCAAGGGTGGGGGAGAAATTTGTGAAATTTGAGTATTGTATACAGTATCGAATGCTTGTATAGCCTCCGAAAATGTCAGATGAATTTTTTGCACGGTTCATGTATTGTATATATTTATTACTTGAATAAAGTCTATTTTGAAATTAAAAAAAAAAATCTTGTTTCTTAGTTGCTGGATATCCTATTTATTATCTTGCCTGGCCAGGGTGGCACTGAGATTTGCTTCCACATTTCCTAACTGCGACTCTGCCTTCGATCATATACCACTGAAGCCCCCATCCCCTGTTTTGTTAGACTTGACAATCATAGAACTGGTTTTATTCTTAACCTTGAGGTTATCTAAACCTCTGCTGCCCATGTCATATGAAGAAAGGTCTCGACCCAAAACCTCACCCATTCTCTCTCTCTAGAAATGCTGCCTGTCCTGCTGAGCATTTTGTGTCTACCTCACAATTCCAATAATCCTGTTCACCTGTCAATGCAGACCATGAATGGATCCCACTTAATTTTAAAACTGGTAATTATCCTATCCTTTTGTGGTCTTGGCTTACCTTATGTGACCGCCTGCAGCCCTAAACAAAAAGATTTCTCTAATTCTGGTCCGTTGATTTTTGAGACTTTTTTGGTTCTGGCTATTTGCCTGAATGCACACAGTTTCAAATTTTGTTGATGTGATGTGCCTCAAGATGGACTGCTACTTTAAAACAGAGGCTTTGCTGGTATCGATTTAACAGATTTTCTTAATAGTTTGTATATAGTTCCTATTAATACCCAATACTTTAAATTCACTTTTTTAATATGTTACACAGTAAATTAATAATTTGTCCAGTGCACTGAATGTTACTACAGAGAAACACAGTCCCAGTGAATTTAAAAGCATTGCTGAAAACAGAACCCAGTGATTTTAAAGGGTGTGGGAAAGGGAGCTCTGGTGAGCCAGAGACCAAGCCATTGCGACTTCTTAACAATCTGCAGTTTAGCAGAGTTTTACTGTATATAAATAGTTAGTTGTCACTCTGACCCTGTCCTGGAACATAAATTATCATGCTTCTCCAAAATACCTTCAAGGATATTCAGTAATACCAAAGCAGGTGTTTGTCACTCAAAAGCATATATTTTTCAGCAGCAGCTGATGGAAGACAAGTTAGACAACATTTGAATTTCATCACATATCTGGTCATGTACCTTCCTTTATTACCTCCAGATAGAATTAAATAATTTGATTACATCACGTTTTTTTTTCATAAAAAGGTTGCAATCGTTACCAGTAATTACTAAACTAAAAGGTATACAGAAGAGTCTGCAAATACATTTTTGCAAGCAATTGTTAATTTAAGTTAATGTTGAAACAAAAAACATACGTTAAAACATGAAGCAATGGGGAAGTTGAGTTTAGTTAGGAGGACTTAATTTGGAAAAGAACTCCAGAATAATTCCTTAAAATTTAACGTTCTAACTATTTTCTATGAGGCAGAACTGTAATATACAAATTTTACAAACAGAGTGGAAGCAGGTTGCTTGTGGTTTTCGCAGGTGGGCAACATGACATGGTTAGCAGAGGAAGCTGCGTAAACAATTAAAGAGGGCCCATTCCGGAAACTTCAGATGTTAACCTAGAAGAGAGATACAATAAAAGTTCTAAGCAAACAGAAAATAAATTGACATATGTCAGGCTTATACTCTTCGCAACTTTGTTCCCATTCTCCATCAGCAGCATTTAACCTCATCAGTTTTTCTTACTTTTACATATAAATGCAATTCCTTGGTAATTTATCATCGAAGTAGGCAAACTACATTGCCTACTTCGATGATAAATGACTCCACTACCTATGTTGAAAAGAATTCAAGCCACAGCATTTTATTTCCAAACATTTATCTGCCTTTATAGTAAAGCTATGGACTAATTCAGGAATATTGATAGATCCCATATCTTTCGGACAACTCACTTTGCCTTTTGTTTAGAAAATATCCACTCATGTAACCTTCGGAATACATCTTGCACATACTGTTGCAAAGTGAACTCAGGAAACCCGTGTCTAATTGTTTGCTGTATAATAGCTCTGGAGTGAATTGCCCTAATAGCTCCTAACCGCCCCTGCCTCCCCTCCCCGTCATCATCCACCATGTCCCTGCTAAAGTAACCAATGCTAAACCTTGGTTCAGAGTCTATTGTTCGACACGTCAATTGATGCGCTATACAGGTAGCAGCATCCCTGGATGGGCACACTAGAGTTGTCAATTTCTGTGGTCACACCATGCCTGAATCACAGATGTGCTGAAGAGAACAGAGATTATAGAGGAAGTAAAAGTGGTTAAAGACAAAGTAAATTATCCAGGGGTGTGGGCCAACTCTGCACATCAGCCTTGAGGGGTGTTCAGCATACTTCCTGCAAATTGGCTCAGAGGAATTGGGCGGGAACTTATCGGGGATGACGATCACTAAGGATTTGAAAGAGCATCCATACGCCTCCTGCACCAGAACCGACAGACCCTTACCATGGTCACCTCCCAACCTCCTTGAATAGGATCTATAAACTGTACAAAAATAGACAAGTGTTCAGACTGGGAACAGGAGTACAGGTACCTTGTGATTTACGTGGGAGTTAAGGGCTTGAAAAAGAGCAAACAAATCAAAAAGTACGCTCCTCTATAAATTTGCGGTACCTCTTTTTTCTCTCTTTCTTTTCACCTTAAGGGGTTGGACAGGCTAGATGCAGGAAGATTGTTCCCGATGTTGGGGAAGTCCAGGACAAGGGGTCAGTTTAAGGATAAAGGTGAAATCCTTTAGGACCGAGATGAGAAAAACATTTTTCACACAGTGGTGAATCTCTGGAACTCTCTGCCACTGAAGGTAGTTGAGGCCAGTTCATTGGCTATATTTAAGAGGGAGTTAGATGTGGCCTTGTGGCTAAAGGGATCAGGGGGTATGGAGAGAAGGCAGGTACAGGATACTGTTGGATGATCAGTCATGATCATATTGAATGGTGGTGCAGGCTCGAAGGGCACTGCACCACCACTGCACTACTCCTGCACCTATTTTCTATGTTTCTATGTTTTAAAAGATCCATATATTTTTTTTAATTGTTTCTTTCCTTTGAACTTGATTAGAGGGAGACCCAGATTCCACACTGGCCACTTGGAATCCAGTTAAGGTGTTAGAAATGTGAATGTCTTTATTCCGGATACGAGATGTCCTAATTCAGAAATAAATTGGCATTGGAGAAATTGGTGATCAGGGTTAAATTGGGAATTTGAAATTGGTATTTTAAGACATTGGAACAATCCTAAAAGTTGTTTTTGCTAACAAGAATGTTTTATTTTCCAGAAACTTAAAATCATCACTTCAAAAATCTTGTGCAAAATGTTGAGTTTTAGTGTTCCTTTGAAAAGATTATTTTGATGTAATCATACTGTTATCATACTTTCCTTGCAGACAATCATAATTACACAAGAGTGTCATGCGTGGAACAGCAAATGACCCCTAAGGACCATTTTGCCAAAACAAAATTGAGGAGGCTCCAGGGCAAACAACTATGTGATACAGGGAATAGCGAATAGACAAACTGCTAATGAAACCACAGATATCACGAAAAATGTTTGTTGATGGATCTTCTAGGATGGTCGATGGAATTTGGAAAATAGAATGTGGAATTTTGTAGAAAACTATCAAGGCACACTGCTAGCAGACATAGCTTAGAATCTGCCAGCTAAAATGTTTGCTCAAAATGCTTAGCGAGCAGCAGTAACATATATGGTCAGCCACCATGACAAGTTTCCTTACCAGTCCACATATACTTCTTATAGAGAGTCAGAGGTGCGTCAATTAAGGTGACAAATGCTGGAACCAACTCAGCCGATAAGGGCAGAAGGTCCTGCTGTGACAGTACATGGGATAAGGAGACAGAGTTAAGGGCAACGGTCCTTGGGATTATTGTTTGAATTACATGCATGGGTTTCCATTTCAAGACAATGTGGCCTAGAGATGTGAGAAAAATAGCTTTATTAGCAATAGACACAAAGAACTGTAGATGGTAGTTTCCAAAAAAGTGTTGAACTTAGCAGGTATGTAGCATTACTGAAGGATGTGGATAGGTGACATTTTGGTTAATGACCCTTCTGCAGACTTAATAAGCGAGTTCGGTATTTCAACTGCGCATGCCCAGGTCATAGGTCATTCGCGATAAATATTCCCACCAGTTTAGCTGCCGCGTGTATACAGACCTGCGTTTCATCGTATTTTCCAGTTTTGCTTCTTTTGCGAGGTAAGAAAATACTGCTTTCAAAACTATTAACTAGGTGTATTTATGGTTCATTTGTACAAAACTACGATGATTTTGTTGGTTTTATGGCTTTATGCTTCGGTGTTTTATTGCTTTATGCTTCTGAGTGTATAATTGTTATACCATTGTCTCAAACTAACTGCTATCTTGCTTAAAGCAATAATATGTCTACTGAACATAGCAGTTAGTTTGAGACACTGGTATATCAGTTATACGCTCATTGCAGTGATTGGTGTGCCTGCTAAGAACTTTGGCAAACAAACGTTTACAGTTTTCTGTGATATATTTGGATTTGTTCACTCCTTGCAGTATAGTAATGTAACTTATCAATGGCAGTATGTAGGATATCGGCAGTAAGTGCGGTGATCATTCAGACCACTTTGTGTTTTATTTTTTAACAGCTGAAAATAAACAAACTGTTGAAACAGACTCTCGCTCTTGCTACAGCTTTTGCAGTATCAACCCTTACGGTCCATCATTTGCATGCGCTGGAAATTAAATCTCGCTCCACACTCCTCCACTCGCTCTCTCTCTCTCTCTCTCACACTCCTCACGACCAGCCACCCGCTACAATAGATGGAATGGTCCTTTCTTTCGTTAATCCTGCCTGCAGTCTCTCATGGGGCTGGTTTTACAGACTTAACCGTGACCGGCCGCATTTAACCAGGGCTCTGGGAACTCGGCATCTGATGGGGATGAGGAGGGTTCCAGAGGGAAAGCAGGGACAACTTTGAAACTGGCAGCAGAATGGCTCTATTAATGAATTCATTCCACAATGTGTTCAGTTTGGAAAGAACACTTGCCGGTAGATCCACGGCCACTGGTTTAGGAGATCAATCCAATTATTGACCAACAGGTGGTGGAATCCGTCTGTAATAGACTCCACAGTGAGATGTGTCCATAGGAGTGGGTGTTCACTCTGATTAATAACTCAGGCACTGTGAACTTCACAATGTAAAACCATCCTAGTCAAAATCGTCCTGGAGAGCTGCCTTGCCTTGCCTGAACACTGTGACAACTCTGGGCAAGGTCCCACTGAAGGCAAGAACAACATTCTGGTCATTAAAAAAATATGCCTGCAGGCCAGATGATTTCGGGTTTCGTGGACCGTAGGTTGTCGACCCCTGCCTTAACGGTGTGTTCACATCGCCTGTGGGTAAAGCATCAGCCCACATCACACTGATACAGTTGCTGCCTGCCTCAGATTAAATATATTTTTACACATAAATTATGAATAATGATAAGAAAATGTTTCAAACACAAGTAATATTTTCTTATTCCTGTAGCAAACACATTAAGGATTAAATGAAAATAAATTCTTTAACTTTTTGAATATATTATAATTGCAGATTAATGAACTGAACTAAAACTGGGGCTGTGCAAGTAGTGTGTGAACAGCAGAACAGGAATCAATGCTATTGAGTTAATAGAATTCTAGATTAATTCATTGGTAGAATAGTTAACAATTTATACACAGTTTATACAGCGCTGGGTTTGTTTCTTTTCTCTCGAATTCTTTCTTTGACAAATCCCATGATTCCTTTATTGGAATACCGAACTCGCTTATTAACAGGACAGATTACACTTGAATTTAGTGGAATCAGTATCCCGCAGAAAGGGTAAAACAAAGGTGGCTAAGATTTAAAGTTGTTTATGGGGGAAAGGGCCTACTTGTTTAAGTAAGAAGAGTATACAAGAATAAAGAAATAAAATACAAATGATCTGGGAAAAGCAAAGCAAAAGATTACAGATGCCAAAAATCCAGAAATAAAATGCTGAAAATACTCAGCAGATTAGGCAACATCTGTGGAAAGAGAAACGGAGTTGATATTTTAGGTCTATTACCTTTCTGCGGAATTGGGAAAAGTTAAAGAATAAAGGGTTTAAAAATGCAGAGAAAGCAGGCTTGAAAGCAAAGAAAACAAGCCAATATTTGCAGAAGGGCAGAAGATTAAACAAAGTATGGTAATACAGTGTAAAAAATACAGAATAATGTTAAAAGTATAATGAAGATCATTTATTAAAATAATTAAATTATATTTACAGCAATGCAAAAGAGGAGGAATGAAGAGAACTAGATATAGTTAAAATGACTATTGTAAAATCAATGATGGGATATGAAGATTGGAAAGGATAATATTTAAAAGAAATGGGATGGGATATCAAGATATATTGTAGATGCAATAAAAAGTTGCAGATGCTATGCTGGTTCATACCAAAGATAGTAGTGGTGGTGGGGAGGAGAGGAGAAGAACTAAAAGCGAGAAAAGAGCAGGATGGAAGATTGTTGAGGTGGGACACTGGAATGGACAAGTCAAATGGTTTGCTTCTGTCCTATATTTTCTGTGCATTCAGCTCAATCAAATCATCAATCGCTCAAAATCTGTGATTATTCAGAAGCAGCTATCTGACAGGAGGTTGTTCAAAAAGATTAGCTGTATAATTCAAGCACAAATAAACTAGCAATCTCCTTCAGTTCTCACACTGCTCTCCTTCTGCATTCCTTAAAAACTGTGCCTATTCTCTATTTTGAGAAGGATTTATCAGCCAGACACAAGCCCATCTTTTCTCGCAACAGATGCTGCCCAACATGTTAGTAATTCCCGCAGTTTGTTTTTTTTTGCAATTTCCAAGTCTGAAGATTTACTTTCATGATACAATTATTGTGACAAAGTAATTTGCATTGGTTATATATGATGCTATCAGCTTTATCTTCAGGTTTCTCATTGAGAAAGGTTTTATATAAATGACTGGTCCAAAGTGCCATTCGGCAGGGGGAAAATTTTCACCTAGTCTCATCTGATTGCTCGCCTGTGATTAGGCTGACAATATTTGCACTGCCTACCCAAGATACAAAAAGCAACAAAACCATGATCAAAGGCAGTGAAAAAAGTGTCATATCTTTAAAAAGTCTGCAGAAAGATATTTATAATTTGCAGATACAATGCAGAGATCTTTTCCTTAATTTAGATGGAAGAGATTCTGGTGAAAGTACAAAATGTATTGGTTGTGTCTGAAAAGATCCAAGCATGAAATAAGTAATATACAACTGCAAATGACCACTTTGGTATGAAGCAAACTGAACCAAAATGGGCATTTTTCACAAAACTGCAGTTCCTTTGATCATCTGGACAGTTGATTGTTATTCATAACAGTTTAAGTTACTGGTAGGAAAGTACATTATGGACAGCTGAATGGATTTCGTGAAAGATCAAGAACACTATAATTTGTCTGAAGATCAATGCACACATTATAGTCAGAGAGTCACAGAGCGATACAGTGGAAACATGCCCTTCAGCCCAACTTGCCCACACCGGCCAACATGTCCCAGCTAAACTACTCCCACCTGCTTGCGCTTGGTCCATATCCCTCCAAACCTGTCCTATCCATGTATCTGTCTGTTTCTTAAATGTTGGGATAGCCCCAGCCTCAACTACCCAATCTATTCCTCTCATGATTTTATAAACCTCTATAAGATCACCCATCCTCCTGCGCTCTAGGGAATAGAGACCCAGCCTACTCAACCTCCCCCTATAGCTCAGACCCTCTAATCCTGACAACATCCTCTTAAAACGTTTCTGAACCCTTTCAAGCTTGTCAATATCTTTCCTATAACATGGTGCCCAGAACTGAACACAATATTCTAAATGTGGTCTCACCAACGTCTTATACAATTGCAAAATGACCGCCCAACTTCTATACTCAATACTCCGACTGATGAAGGCCAAAGTGCCAAAAGCCTTTTTGACCACCTTATCTACCTGCGACTCGACCTTCATGGAACCATGCACTTGTACTCCTAGATCCCTCTGGTCTACAACACTCCCCTGAGCCCTACCATTCACTGTGTAGGTCCTGCCCATGTTAGACTTCCCAAAAAGCAACACCTCATATTTCTCTGTATTAAATTCCATCAACCATTCCTCAGCCCACTTGGCCAATCGATCAAGATTCTGCTGCAATTTTTCACACCATCTTTATTATCTGCAAAACCACCTGCTTTTGTATCATCAGCAAACTTGCTAATCTTGCCATGTATGTTCTCATCCAAATCATTGATGTAGATGACAAACATTAACGGGCCCAGCACCAAACCCCAATGCACACCACTAATCACAGGCCTCGAGTCCGAGAAGCAACCTTCCACCATCACCCTCTGCTTCCTTCCATGAAGCCAATTTTCTATCCATTCAGCTATCTCTCCTTGGATCTCATGCGATTAAGATTTATGGGTTTCTGTACAAGCATTTAGTTGGTAGACACAAAATGCTGAAGTAACTCAGCGGGACAGGCAGCATCCCTGGAGAGAAGGAAGGATATGAAGACACAAGGAACTGCAGATGCTGGTCTATTAAAAAAAGACACCAAGTACAGGAGTAACTCAGTGGATCATGCAGCATCTCTGGATAACATGGATAGATTACATTTGGGTCGGGACTCTTCTTCAGACTGATTGCAGTAGGGGGAGAAAGCTGGAAGAGAGGGGGTCGGGACAAAGGGTGGCAAGTGATAGGTGGATATAGGTGGGGGGGGGGGTTAATTAACAGATGGTTGGACAAAGGCCAGAGATAAAAGGACAGAAAGTGCGAGACAATGACACGAGGATAGAAGAGGCGTGAAATGAATATAAATGGATGGGTTGGGCGAGTGGAGTTTGTGTACGTGGGTTAGTTGAAATTGGAGAGTTCCATGTTCATAATATTCTACACAAGCAGAATACGAGGCGCTGTTGCTCCAGTTTGGGTGTGGGCTAATTCTGGCAATGGAACGGCCCAGGACAGTAAAGTTAATATGGGAATTGGAAGAGGAGTTCAAATGAGTAGCAACCAGGAGATCCAGCAGGCCTTGGTGAACTGAGGTTGCCGAATCTAATCTTAGGCCAAGGCCTGCTGCTTTAACGGAGGAACAGCACTTCATATTCCGCTTGGAGTGCTTACAAATGAACAGTACAAACATTGAATCCTCCAATTTTAAGTAACTAACCAACAAGCACATCCCCTTCCCCAATCCACCCCCTCTTCCCTATGCTCCATCTGATGTGCACCCAATTCTCCCTTTCCCTTGCCCCCCCCCCCCCGATCCTATTCCACTTATATCCCTTCCTCTGACTTTACACTTCACATTCTCTATCATGTCCTTGTCTTTTCATCTTTGGTCAAATCTTTGCCAATCAACTGCCCCCCACCTTCACCTGTATCCACCTATCACTCACTAGGCTTTGTTCCACCACTATCTCTTTTCCAACTCTCTCCTCCCTCTCGCTCACTCCCCCCCCCCCCCTCCCTATAATCAGTTTGAAGAAGTGTCCTAACCTGAAACAATACCTATCTATGTTCTCCGGAGATGCTGCCTGACCCGCTGAATTGCTCCAGCATTTTCTGCGTTTAGCTAGTAGAGATGTTTGACTGGTTTTGGAAGCCAGCTTGGCGCAATCATTAAGGGGTTTATTTTCAGCTTGCTAAATACCCCGCAAGAATCAACCAAACATTAGCAAAATACACTTGCTTGCACTGGAATAGGGATCCTCTAGGAAGAAGCAGCTCTTCTATTAACTTTTACAAAAGGCCCTTTTCATGAGCAATCTGAATAAGAATGATAAGCCTTTTAAAACAGTGTGTGGTTGCCGCAAAGGATAGAGTTCAGGTCGTGACCTGGATTCTATGGTGGACTCAGGTCCATGTTTACTTTTGAGAGAAGGGCCATGTCCATTTAAGAATGGAAAAGATAACAGATTAAGTAGTGTATTCAGGACAGAAATTAGGAACAATGTTCAGTCTCAAAACACAATGTAAACAGAATAACCAGCCACTACAAAAGTGAAAAAAATGAAAGAGTATTTCAAATCAGACATCAAAGCAAACTGAAAAAGAAGGATGTTTTTTAATAACCACATTGGTAAAACAGATAGTCAATAAGACCACAGGGACAAGGAAATACTTGTTCTTGGAGAGAAAAGGAATCAAAATAATGAAAGATAAATCGTGGAGAATAAATAACAACAGACAGGATAGCTGCTATTTGGGCAATAGTGACCTGAAACATTAACTCTGTTTCTCTCTCCACATACAGCAGCTGAGTATTTCCAATAGTCTCTGTAAATTTTGCCATATTGGAAAATTGTGTTGAATATCTCTGGCTCTTTGGTGCCAGGTCTAAGATGCTTCACTGTGTGGCATTTGTAGGTGTATGGTATCAGCTTCCGATCTACGATGAACCAATTATTTTGTTTATGCAACTGTTATTGGATGGGAAACGCCCAAGTTACAGCTCAAGGTTCCATTAATCTAATGTGAAGGCAAATTTTCTAACTGTTAAGGTGAGCTGCATGGCCATACTCTTGGTAATCTACATTATCCTCAAGAGTCAGTGTCATACAGCATGGAAACAAGCCCCTCGGCTTGACTTGTCCATGCCGACCAATGTAAAGTTAAAGATACTTATGTTCGTGAGTGGTAATTTGCATTAACCTGTTGTTACCAGTGGTCCGGACAAATGTACAATGGCACAGGACTGTAAATCTGCACTCTATGTATTTAATAACATCAAATGTCCAAGCTCATGTAAAATCACTTGCCAGATACCTTTGTGAATGAAATCAATTTCTATTCCATATCCATGGTGTGCTGCATGCAAATGTGAAAAGGAGCAATTAAGCGATTCCGGAACCTCGTGAGTTCAATAACTCATTGTGACTCTTTCTATCTGTAGTGTTTTATTACCCAACACCGACACGCCCCTTATCCTCCAAGAAAGCCAGAAAAGATACAACCAATTTAACTGGGGCATGTCAGGGACACAAGGAAATTAGAGAAGTAATGTAGGTATGTTACAAAACCTACCTGAATCGTGGCTGAGCATCTGCCCCACCCCTTGTGTGTGATTTTGGAGCTGTTTGGAGGGGGCGGGTTTAAAACCCGATTTTTACTAGGCTGTTCCAATCGCAGATGTTCAGCCTAGTAAATCATTAACGGAGAATCACTGCAAGACCCGGTCCCAAAAGCTATTATTAGTTTTATAGGCCTCGAATAGTAGATATAATAATTTTAAAAGCTCTCGTTCAGTTCGCAACCTCTCGCAGCCCCAGGGTTTTATAAAGCAAACAATTAAAGGTATGTACCTTATTTTTACATTAAATGGGGCATGTATATAACCCTATAATTAAAATTTTCTATAGCGAGTAGCTCATTTTGGGCTTTTTATATCCCGCAGTATTTTTCTCGGCATTTGAGGGCACAAATCCAGCGCGATTTGAACGTTCTAAACCAGCGCGTTCACAGAAACCCACTAGAAAACCGATTTAAATGGGCATTTATTTACAGCAATTGAACACTAAATTCCTTCCATTTGGCCTATAAATTAATGTAAATTAGATATTAAAATCATGTTATATTGTGAATTATTTGTGAATAATCTTTGGACACTTAGGCTATTTAAAAATGTTAATCTTTCCTTAAGAAATGGATAGATGTTTATATCTAGTAATTGAATTTTGATTAAACATGATTTTCGTTTTTAGTATTTACTATTTGTTTTAGCGTTTAACTTTATAATCTCTACCTTTTTTTCTAAAACTGCAAATAATAACTTGTTTCTGTTAATGCTGTTCAGTGTTTTTGTTTTATTTGCATTGTAAACAGATGTCTCCAAAGAAGAAATGTAAAATTCTCAATCCAAAAGCCCAGCCAGGCATAGCTAGAGTTCAACTTGAAGTGAATTTCTCTGTCATGCCCAAGTCTATGAGGGATCTTAAAAATGGACACATCTTGTACTTGTTTACCTCATTTGGAAAAAGTCTGCCTGAAACAGAGAAAGTGCTGAATTCACATTTCTCTTTGTCGGATGCAGAAGGCTATTCATGTGCTGCTGTTAAGTTAAGAGTGCATGCTCTCGTTAAACGGACTTTGCTTAAGTTTAAAAAACTCACCAATCCCAAGGAATTTGGAGCATTTATGGAAATTTGTGATGAAACTTTTAAACTTCAAAAAGGCAGTCGACACATTTCTTTAGATGACATTCCACTGCCTGGTGCTCAAGATCCTGAATTCTTGACATCAGCTGAAAGCCAAGTGCCCATATTTCAAGAGACCGAGGACATGGGCGATGACAGTCATAGTCTGCATTCTCCACTGAATCCAGCAACGCCAACAACAGCTACTGCCTCACCTGAACCAATGCCATCGACATCTGGTGTTTCTACAAGATGTAGCAGAGAATTTCTAAGTCTTTCACCAAGGAAACAGAAATTGAAGAAAAGACTACAGTTTGTGTCCGAATCCAGGGCTGCTCTTTCAACAAAGTATCACACAAAGATCAGTGAACTTAGGGCACGGTTGAAAACTCCCAAACGTATAGTTAATCAAGCCTTAAAGAGAAAGGAAAAGCAAATAGATTTAAAGGACAGAAAGATTCAGGAACTCAAAACCAAATTACATGATAACACTTTGGCACGAGAGCTCTCTAACACCAAGGCAGAGTTTTTGAAACTTAAAAAAGCACACAGACAATTGCTGATGTTTCGTGGCAGTATGAAAAAGAGAAAAGTTGTTTCAATTCAACAGTTCAGAAAATGTCAAGAATATTTAAAGGACAGGAAAGAGGATGTGAGACGCCTCGAATTTGACATTCTTGTCCTCAAAGAAACAATCAAAAAACTCTGCAGGCTGCCAGTATTGTCAAGGCAAAGGTGGGCCAGAAAACTTACTCCTCAACAATAAGGATGCATGTGTTTGACTGTATTGTAAACAAAACTCCCACAGCAAACATTCCAATCCTGATAAGCCAGTTCTACAAGCGGAGTGGACTTCATCTGGATCATGTTCCACAACGCAGTGCAGTTGAAGTTATGGCCCGAGAATTGGGGGCTATTGCTGAGTTGCAAACAGCAGAGATGCTCCTTGCAACAAAGGGTTTGACTGTGGGTTTTGACGCAACCACCCAGGAAGAGATCCACATTAACAGCATTCATTTCACTACCACAAACAAATGTCTCTCTGCAGCAGTCGAGGAATTAGCTGGTGGGACTGCTGAGGACTATGCACAACATATTTGTGAAACAATTGACAATTTATGTAAAACCTACACTTATTTCAATCAGCAAGCAAATTATCAAGAAACCAGACAAAATATGATCGCCAACATTTCAAACACAATGAGTGACCGGTGTGCAGCAAATCATGCTGCTATTAGAATTGTGAGTAGTGAGTGGGGTAAATATTTGAACGAGCTCTACTGCCACTTGCATCCTCTTGACTCCATTGCTACATCAGTTCGCTCAGCCCTAAAAATGCAGAAACAATCTGGAGGACAATTCTTGTTTGGGAAAGACTGTCTAGCAGTAAATGCCATTCTGCAGATGAGCAAGCTTCGTTATAAAAACGGAAAAGGGGACCCAAAAGGATTTGTCGCATTTTTAGATGACAGGAACATCCCCCGAGGTGTCCTCCCACGATATCGTGGCAACAGATTGCACATACTGTTTCACATTAGTGGCAAGCTAATAGAACATTATGATGACTTTGTTGCCCTGCTGAATAGCGGAATATCCTGTGGGGGGTTGAAAAGCGCCATCCTCCATGACTTCACCCAGGCTGAAGCAAAAGTAGAACTTCAGATATTGGGCTTACTTGGCAAATATCTGACTGGGCCTTGGATGAAGCGCTTCTACACTTCAAGCCAGAATCAGATCAACCATGTTGATGGCATCAAAGTGGTTAAAGGGGTGATTGCTGCTCTAAAGGAAGCCACAGATGATCCAGAGGAATTGATATTGGCAAGGGAAGATTTCTTCGGTGAGGAGGTACATCTTGACGCCACATTGACAAAACTTCGGGAGCTACCAGTACATCCACAGTTCAGTTCAAAGATGAGGAGCTGTCTTCAAGCTGTCATCACTGTGTTGGAGAGGCAGTATAGTAAATACTTTGAACTTGATGTTACTGAGAAACTGAAGGAGGAGACTGCATCAGCAAGATCACACAACATCGATGCGGAGGAGATAATGGGGATGTTTAGTTCATCGAAACAGAAATCTCCCAATGCCACCTTGTGTTATTTGTCATGTAGGATGCGGGCCTGCAAGAATAGAACAGTCAACTTCCTTGATAATCTCGAGGAGCATCGTAGGGAGGAGGTGCTCTTTAAGGCAGTGACATGGGGGAGAGTGCAGAGGAACAGACGGAAGAAAAAACAGAAGGAATTGAGAGCAGGAATCATCAAGCGACAGAAAGGCAAGGAGCATGCTCGAGACACGAAAGCGAGGAAAAAACTAGGGAAAGAATTGAAAGAGACTGATTTAGACAACATTCGCAGAGATTATCCGAATTTGGACTATTCCAAATGTGATGATCTACACGACATTATTAGTGGGAAAGTAGTTGGCAGAAAGGCATGCCATGCGTGGTTTGAAGATCAAAAACTTGTAGTTTACAATGCCAAAATTGAAAAATTGAGGAAAAACAACGTGTACAGAGTTGCTTATTGGTTGCAGTCTGAGGAGTATGATGATGCTACTGATTATGATATGCCAATGTACCAGCTAGCAGCTGATCTTCTCCATAAAGACTTGGTCTTTTGCTAGAAATTGTAATTTATTTACCTATCCATAACTGACTTACAGCATATTATACAATAATATTAAAGTTCTGATCTTGAGAATATCACATTTTTGAATTTTCAAGGCAGTCTGGTTGTTTATTACCATTTCTGTCACATCGGTCAATTTTGTAATTAGCTACAATTAGGTAATTAGCTAATTATATGCTTTAATTTCATGTCATCCAAGTAAGATTGTTTTATATTTTTTCAGAATGCTTCAATCTATGATAAGTGAAAATTTCATTCAGTTCTCTTAATTCGTAAGAAAGTTACGGGCTTCTGACTATCCAAGATCACAGCTTTTTTGTAATGTCCATTGAAAATCAATAGGGAACAAGATGCTAATTTCCGAGTATGAAAATGGCCATAACTTTTTTAACACTTGAGATATGAAAGTGAATTTGGTGTCAAATTAAACTTGTTGTTATGCTTTATCTGATGGGCTAAATTGCAGACTTGATTTTTAAAATCTCAAAATTTTATAACATTGCTAAGTAATGCGGACAAGAAAAAGTTGGCCCATTGAGAATCACACTAAATATTTTGTGTGCATAGCTAATGCAAAACTTAAATTAACGCAATTTGGTCACTAACCAAGTAATATGTTCCTTTATGATTTTCTAACTATTTTCATGGTATTAGTATGACTGAATAACAAACTAGAATGATTGCCTGCTCATCCCCCACATGCCTACTTGGCTAAATTCTCTTACCTTGCATTAATGAGGTACTGTGCAAGGCTTATGTTGGCAGGGGATCCGGTAATTGTTATCTGACGTTCCGTTGAGCCTTCTGCTGCATTAGCTATTTTAATCTGCGCCCCAGACATCTGTCTGATCTCATTGATTTTGCTGCCTTGTCTGCCGATTATACATCCTATCAGCTGGAAACAAAATTCGGGAAAAAATTAATTTAAATAACCAATTTGTATCATGCAATGAACTCAGGCTGTTGAAACTTCCAGAATGTGAACACACAGAAGTAAATACATGCCAACAGATCCAATAGCCATACCTCTACTTGATAATGTATCTCATGTTTCTGTTGTGTGTTTACTTGAATACATGTCCATATTTTCCATTCAGCGCTTCAACTAGGCTGATGTTAATGCAAATGATAGTTATTCCAGAATTGGGATTGGGGGGGGGGGGGGGGGGGGGGGGAAAGTGGTGTCCATTTTTGCCATTAGTCCACGATAACCGAGTAAGGGGTTGCAGAGTAATTGAGAAACAAAAAATTGCAGATGCTAATTAATACCCAAAAGGACACAAAGTGCTGCAGTAACTCAGCAGGTCAGGCAGCATCTCTAGAGAACATAGATACAGTGCCCAACATAATGTTTGGGACAAATACACATAATTTATGTATTTGCCTTTGTACTACACAATTTGAGGTTTGTAATATTAAAAAAAATCACATGTGGTTAAAGTGCACATTGTCATATTTTAATAAAGGCCATTTTTATACATTTTGGTTTCACTATGTAGAAATTACAGCAGTGTTTATACATAGTCCCCCCATTTCAGGGCACCATAATGTTTGGGACACGGCAAATGTCATAGAAATGAAAGTAGTCATGTTTAGTATTTTGTTGCATAACCTTTGCATGCAATGACTGCTTGAAGTCTGCGATTCATGGACATCACCAGTTGCTGGTGTCTTCTCTGGTGATGCTGTGCTACGACTCCCGGATGCAGGTACTTCAGAGCCGCGTAACATGTCAAAAACCAGGTTCAAGTTCAAAAATAGTTTTAATTATTCAATGGAACACAAAACCCAAACCTGATTTAAACAACCCAGTCAGGGATAGGGATTGACTAACAAACAATTAAACAATGCTCCAGCCAGCCACGTAATGGACCGTCGAATCAGAGACTCTAAAACCTGCCTAAAGAGATATAACCCTGAAACAAAATACACAAAAACACTAAGGTCAGCCCTTATCCGTCCCAATTCAATATTTGTTACCAAGGAATGGTGAAAGTACACAAAGTTCTATGCCATGTGGCCAGTCCTCCCTCGGCTCACACCAGCAGTCTGCTCATCAGTCAGGGTCGATGAAGAATAGAGAGAATCCTGGGAAGCTCTGGTATTTAAGCTTCAGATGAGTCACCCGTCACCTGACGCAGCTTGGCCAATCGGGTACAGGAGCTTTTAACCCCTTGATTCCAGACTCACAGCCACGAGGCCTGTACTTGGGAGAGAAACAGAGAAAGGTAAGTACATAGCATTCACCAGGAGGGGGAAGCGCCTAACACTCTGCCTGGCCTGTATTGCATCCATCATTAGCTTATGCTCCTTTTATGAAGTGTATAGACACATCCTATCTGCTCAAGTTCAAACAAATGCCTCAAAACTCATTGGCGTTTTGTTCTACAGCAAGACAATGATCTCAAACTTACTGCTAAAGCAACAAAGGAGTTTTTCAAAGCTAAAAAATGGTCAATTCTTGAGTGGCCAAGTCAATCACCCGATCTGAACACAATTGAGCATGCCTTTTATATGCTGAAGAGAAAACTGACGTGGGTCTAGCCCCTAAAACAAGCATAAGCTAAAGATGGCTGCAATACAGACCTGGCAGCGCATCACCGGAGAAGACACCCAGCAACTGGTGATGTCCATGAATCACAGACAAGGGATATGCAATAAAATACTAAACATGATTACTTTCATTTACATGACATTGCTGTGACCCAAACATTATGGTGCCCTGAAATGGGGACTATGTATAAACAATGCTGTAATTTTTACATGGTGAAACCCAAATGTATAAAAATACCCTTTAATAAAATCTGACAATGTGCACTTTAAACACATGTGATTTTTTCTATTACAAATCTCAAATTGTGGAGTACAGAGGCAAATAAATAAACGATGGGTCTTTGGCCCAAAAATTATGGAGGGCACTGTTTCGGGTTGAGACCCTTCTTCAGATTCTTAGTTTGCAACTGGGCCTAGAATCCATGCGAGTTGGCAGCCTTGGCTTGCTGCCAGTCGGCGGTGGCAGGTGCGGTCTGGAAGTGGCTGAGGAGGCAGTGTGGGCCGGCGGTGGTGGCAGTAGGTCTGGCCTGGAAGCAGCTGGGGAGGCAGCGGGGGTTGAAGCTGGTGTTGGCAGCCCAGCCTGGCAGTGAAGATCGGTAGAACTGGAAGCGGCTGGGGTGGTAGCGGTTGGCAGCAGCTTCGGTGATGCTGGCCTCAGAGGGAACAGGGAGGCAGTGAACATTGGCGCTGCATCTTCTGGCGACACTGTGGGTCTCGGCCCCAGAGCAGTCAGGTGCGTTGTGCAATCCAGCAGTAGATCTTGACCCGAAACATCATCCATCCATCCACTCCAGACTAGCTGCCGAATTACTCCGGCACTTTATGTCCGGCACGTGTTGCACGATGCAATTGTTTGTCAATTTTAATTACCTCCACAGTGTAACTAGCAGTATGTGTTCTGAGAGACAGTGGTGTCCGATGTGGGAACAATCCTTCTGCCATAACCAAAATGGTAGTATAACGGTAGTGGGGAAAATAGTAGAGTCGGTTATTAAAGATGGGATAAAAGCACATTTGGACTGACGAATCTTGTAGAATTTTTCGAGGATGTAACCAGTAGAGTGGATAAGGGAGAACCAGTGGATGGGTTATATCTGGACTTTCAGAAGGCTTTCGACAAGGTCACACATAAGAGATTAGTATGCAAACTTAAAGCACACGGTATTGGGGGTTCAGTATTGATGTGGATAGAGAACTGGCTGACAGACAGGAAGCAAAGAGTAGGAGTAAACGGGTCCTTTTCACAATGGCAGGATAGATGACTAGTGGGGTAGGCCAGCAAGGCCGATCAGTGCTGGGACCCCAGCCATTTGCAATATATATTAATGGTTTGGATGAGGGAATTGAATGCAACATCTCCAAGTTTGCGGATGACATGAAGCTGGGGGGCAGTGTTAGCTGTGAGGAGGATGCTTGGAGGCTGCAAGGTGACTTGGATAGGCTGGGTGAGTGGGCAAATGCATGGCAGATACAGTATAATGTGGATAAATGTGAGGTTATTCACTTTGGTGGCAAGAACAGGAAAGTAGACTATTATCTGAATGGTGGCCGAATAGAAAAAGGGGAGATTCAACGAGGCCTGGGTGTCATGGTACACCAGTCATTGAAAGTAGGCATGCAGGTGCAGCAGGCAGTGAAGAAAGCGAATGGTATGTTAGCATTCATAGTGAAAGGATTTGATTATAGGAGCAGGGAGGTTCTGCTGGAGTTGTACAGGGCCTTGGTGAGACCACACCTGGAGTATTGTGGGAGTACAGAGAAGGTTCACCAGACTGATTCCTGGGATGGCAGGACTTTCATATGAAGAAAGACTGGATACACTCGGCTAGTACTCGCTAGAATTTAGAAGATTGAAGGGGGATCTTATAGAAACTTACAAAATTCTTAAGGGGTTGGACAGGCTAGATGCAGGAAGATTGTTCCCGATGTTGGGGAAGTCCAGAACACGGGGTCACAGTTTAAGAATAAGGGGGAAGTCTTTTAGGACCGAGATGAGAAAAACATTTTTCACACAGAGAGTGGTGAATCTGTGGAATTCTCTGCCACAGAAGGTAGTTGAGGCCAGTTCATTGGCTATATTTAAGAGGGAGTTAGATGTGGCCCTTGTGGCTAAAGGGATCAGGGGGTATGGAGAGAAGGCAGGTACAGGATACTGAGCAATATTCTGCATTGCTCTATGAACTGTGCGTAGCAGCCTTAACAATTTGAAAATCAAAAGCTGTCCGTTAAACAGAATTTTACAAATGCAAGAAAGTTGGGGCGCAGAAATCATATGATAATTAAAAAAAAACAATAATTGTAACCCAAAATTTAAAATCAAGCCAATTTCATTGCACATAATATACTGTAGGGATAATGGAAGTACAATTAATAATGTTTTTCATATTAAATATACTTCAGCAACATCCTTACTCAAGTGGTGGAGTGGCTATGGAACACCAAAGAGCAGAACCAAAGATGCATGAAACTAGGTAGTACATGGTGTGAAATTAAATCAAGTAGAGGGTAACAGTCGTTCATGAACATCAGCAATGATGAGAAAGCTAAATGACCCTGCTGTAAATTATACATAATATGGACTTTTATGAACAGGTATGTAAAAATATACTGCATAGATTAGATGTTTATCATTGCAGTAAACACTACTGAATCTTGTCGAAGTTCACAAGTAATAATTCAAAGCAAATAAATGCAGTATAGGTCCCTCAAGATAATGCTCACTGGTTGCATCGTGGCTTGGCTCGGCAACTTGAGCGTCCAGGAGCGGAAAAGGATGCAGAAAGTTGTGACCACTGTGATCATCGACTCTGACCTCCCCACCATCAAAGGGATCTATTGCAGTCGCTGCCTCAAAAAGGCTGCCAACATCATCAAGGACCTACACCATCCTGGCCATACACTCATCTCTCCGCTGCCATCAGGTAGAAGGTACAGGAGCCTGAAATCTGGTACATCCAGGTTCAGGAACAGCTTCTTCCCCACAGCCATCAAGCTATTAAACTCGCCATCAAACAAACCCTGAACTATAACAGCCTATTGCACTTTATCTGTTTATTTATGTGTATATATATGGTCTATACTATATAGACACACTGAACTGTTCTGTATTTATGCTTACAATACCCTGTTGTGCTGCAGCAAGCAAGAATATCATTGTCCTATCTGGGCACATGACAATAAACTCCCTTGACTTTGACTGAAGAATTAGCTATGAAAGGTTAGCCAGAACAAGTGTAAACAGAAAATGCTCAAAATGTTTGGCAGATCATTAAGCAATTATGGAGAGAGGCACAGAGTTTAAATGTTTCAGACTGATAACTATATCAGATCTGTATAAAGGTGGAGAAGTAACAAGTATTTAGCAAGCAGAAGGAATGGAATGGAGAAGGAAGCGAGGGGAGTTTCATCTCCGTCCAGTAGATAGAAAAAAATAAGTAACAAGAGGATGATTGAGCAAAGCAAAAGGGCTGTAATGGAACATGGAGCAAAGGGTGATAGTTAAAGGTAGCATGAACAAAATCAAAACACACCAATGAATATGGAAGAATCAAATGCACAATTAAGATACAAAAAGTTCGAGACCTCCGTACTATAAACTGTGGATACTAAATTAAAAGTGGTACATTTAACTCCTTTGACTGAACCTTAAAAAGGATAGAACAGAGATTAAACAGCAGTTACTGGTCCTCTGTACTTGTACAGAGAGAGAAAGGAGGGCATGGACTGACAAATGGACCAAGACATCATGGAAGGAGGTATCACTCTATAAAAATGAAAGGGGATGGGTACTGTAGACGCATTTGCTGGTGGCAATTTGGTCAAGCTGATAGAAATGTTGAGTGTTAGTATCTTGACAGGAAATGCTGCTTGAGTGGACGTTGAGGGACAAAGAGAGCCCTACCGGAATCCTGGGAGGAATGAACATAGTCAAGGGCTCTCTCAACAACAATGAAAGGGGAATTCTCCATTGAAGAAAATTCTTGACTGGGAAGAAAGAAAAACATATCTGAAACATTGATATTACTAGTGACAGTCTCAAGGCAGATAAGTACACAGATGGCATAGAGTTCTTATAGGAAGCAAGCTGGAAGGATGTATCGGTAAGGTAGTTCAGAAAATCAGAAGAATTAAAGTGGATATTGATTTGTAACTTCTCTCCACAAACAGAATTAAAATCGTCGAGGAAGTAAGACTGCATTCAGAGACAGACCACAGGAAAGTACGGGTGGAAATTGAAAACAAAATTAATAACCTTTTCAAGCTCAGTTGAGAGCAGCAATGCAGTCATCAACATAATGGAAATAAAGGGTATCAAATTGTTTAGAAAAGAAGAATGTTCTGTATATTCCATACAAAGGTGGCCATAGCTAACAGCTGCACATTCCAACTTATTTGAAGATAGCAAGTGGAATCAAAAGGACGTTATTCAATGTGGAAAGAAATTTGGCCATCTTGAGTGCAATATGGACTGACATGGTTACTCGTTAAGACAATACCTATACACCATCTTCCTGGGGGAATAGCAGTGCAATGAGATAGGATTTCCAAGGTGTAACAGAAATATAGGGTAAGAAAACAGAGACTATTAAAGTAGTGAAAAACAGTTCCTTTAACAGTGATTGAATACTAGTAATGTGCCGTATGTACATGTCAACAGACAAAAGAATTGTTAAATATTAAACTGGAGATGTTCCATTTAGCAACTCAGTAATTCTGACAAGAAATATAACATCTTTATTTATTTAAAAAAAACTAAACACAGTAAAAAAAAAAAAAAGTAAGAAAAAATGAGATATCTTGATCTACAAGTTCAGAGATCGCTGAAGGAAGCAAACAGGATTATTGCCAATACAAAAAGCACAACCAGAAAAGTCATGCTAAATCCATGCAAGCGAGTTAGGCTAGAGCTTGGGTATTGTGTATGAGTGTTACTTACACTGCAGGCAAAATGGAATAAGCACAAGAGGGACATTTAAGCATTTTGCCAGGGCTGGGGAATTATTGTTGCAATAAGAGAATAACAAGATTAGAATGTTTTCTTTCGAAGGGATGTGAGAAAAGATTGATGTGCACACAATTCAAAGACCTCGAGGGGATGAATAGGAAAGGTTACTTCCTGTGGCACTGAGGTCAATAATTAGGGGTCACAGATTATGTTAATTTGTGGAAAGCAAAACAGTGTCAAGGACAAAATAAATGAGTTGCATGGGTTTGGAATTCACCATCTTTTAAAAAAAGCGTTAAATGACATATAAAAATATATCTAAGCAAGGGAAAAGTTGCAACCTTCAACTAAATTATGAATATTTGGGGCTACTTCCTCTTCCCATTTAGTTTAATTTTAGGTGGTTTGATTAGCCAGACAGAGGGCATAAATCGCCGACAAAAACCTCATGGGCCATCCTGTTATATCAGAAGAGCAGTATTTGGAAGTCTTCAGTCACTGAGCAGGTTTGGAATGAATGCATTTTGGGACAGGATCCGAGTGAAACCAGCAGTTCCTAGAGTCATTACAGCTGATATCAGCAAGACACTCAAGGAGTTTCGGACTCGTGCCTTTCCCAATGGAAGTCACTTACATCATTGGGAATGGCGAGTTCATGAGTACTGGCTGGGGAATTGGCATCCATACCTATGAAAATACAAGGAAGTGGTTAGGAATACACTACAGATGTGAAATATCAACAATACAATCTTCTCATCTCCAATATATGAACTAAATCTACACAGCCAGATGTGTTCTTTATCACACACACATGGTCAGATTGATCATTGACCAGTTTTCTCTCTAGTTGTAAACAAAATTTGTATTTCATGATTTTCACAGAAGTGTTTTCAAATAAAAAAAACAAATCCATAAAGCTGTTTTTCAGTATGAAATGGTTATCTCAACTGTACATGCAGACACGTTTTTTTTAGTTCAATCATTGCCTGTACTTTGTACATCTTGCGTAAATTAATTTATTTGTGTCTTATTGCTAAAAAATACAAGCATGATAATTTTAACACAAATTCAAATCTTAGTATGCATATGGTCTAAGCTGGCCATGACTTTGTCCATTTGAAGTTTGGTATAATTTATAAATGCCTTTTTATTTTAGATGGGCATTTAGTGACACTTGCACTTCCAGAGTGAGATCATAGGGTGGGAGAAGGCAGTATAACAAAGCAGCTTGACAGTTGATGCCTCTCTTGACTGCACATAAAGGCTTCCAAATGCAAGATTGGTTATCTTTCCTTCTTTCATAGATGCAGCTCTCTTCTATTCCAAAATATTTCTGAAATGTCCTTGCTAAGAATTGAAGAAAGTAAGTGCTTCAGTACCATCAAATCAATGAAGTTAAATGCAGTGCATTGGAAACCAGTCCACACATTTTTACCAATAAACACACACCAACATGTGATTTGTCTCGTTACAAAAATTCAAATCCATCAATTAAAAGTGCATTGAGCCAAAAATGTTGGACTTTTCCATCCCCAACACAAGCCCATCCCAAAATGAATGTTGTTGTTGCAGTCTCCATTACAATTTTTTCCCTTTTGGCTACGTGAAAGTAAAATATTACAAACAGAAATCTGACGTCCGCTGAAACAATCAATTTGAAACATTAACTGTTTCTCTCGTAACAGATACTGTCTGACCTGTTGAGCGTTTCCAGCATTTTCTGTTTTCATCGCTGTCTAGAAAGCATAATTTACCTTCCAAATGGAAGCTCAGAATTGCTTACATTACTTCCAGATTGAATCTCCCCAGGACCAATATAAACATATTTGAATTATATATGACCAACCAAAATGCTTGTCTCACAAGGAAGGCAGCTGCATCAAAATTAACACCACTGACCCAAAGCTGAACACACAGCTGCTGTCACTGATTCAATGCTCCTGCATTGTTTTGCTACCTTCTCTGCTGTGACCAAGAGAAACAAATTGAATTGCCAAATATTCATATTTATCAACTTATTTCCATACAAAATATCTCGAGAATCTACAGCATTATTGCTGGAAGACTAAGTAACAAAATACTTGGCCATTATTACTGTGTATTTGGGAGACTAATCACAATTAAATGTTTTAATAATTGTTTTAAAGGATTTTAAAACATTTAAAAATCACCACTTTCACATGACTACATGCATTTTCCATTTTTTAATTAGCATCTATAAAATGCGAAAAATGTTTAAAAAAAAGACAGATATCACCATCTTTCTTTGATTTCTGTGATGTAATCTCAACGCCAGTTGCTTTGATATATCAGGGATCTCTTTAGATTGATAACAACTCGTAATGGAAAAGTCATTGCAATCTTTTTGAATGTTGACTGCATTTGCTGTTACTTGGCTATTGAATGCAAGATCCTTTCAAATTGTACGGAAGAATCTAATTATGGGGAATTGTCAAAGTACATTTAAATAAACCATGATATCTTTTTGTTGCGACAAAACCTATCAAACAGTTCCTACTTTGGGATTGCCCCACTCAGCGAGTCTGACTCAGTTTGTCATTCTAGTACCTATTTTTTCCATTTTTAAGACCGTAAATATGCATCAGTCAGAATTTAAAAAGACCTTTGTGAAAATCATTGGAAACAACTACCGTTGCTTTGGATTATAAATTACCATCAGGTCACACACAGATCTACAATGGCCATTCATTTTTGTTTGTATATTCAAAAATTAAACCCTCTGCAGAAGCAGCACTTTCTTCCTTTAAAATTACTTGTTTAAGCAACACCAGTCTTTACATTTTCTGCAACTTAATACATAGCAATTATTTTAATTAAAATGTACTGTATAGATGTGAAGAAGAGTTGCTGCTGGATTAATAACTTCACAAATACCATGATAAACTGATCCACATCCAAACTACTCATTCGCCTCCATTCAGTCAAAAGCAGGTTAAAAACAGAAGAATGCGAAAAATTAATTTTGCTTTACAAATGTTAATTAACTTTAGATTAAATCCTGAAGCAATGAGCATATATCCATTCCACATTTATAAACAGAAACAATAGAGAGAAAAGAGAAAAACAGAGGTGCCAAGAAAAGGAGCTGAATAGGGCACTGTGGGTACGTACCAGGGAAACCAGGGGTGGTCTGCCCAAGGGGAGTAAAGGGGGTATGCTGCATAGCCAACTGATGAAGCTTGGTCAACTGCTGAGGGTAGGAGGGGAAATTAGAACTAACTGATTACTTAACAATAACACAAACACTACTCTTAGAAACAAAAAAATAAAGTCAGTCAATGAACCATGCTGTAACATGGCAAACACTCAATTTGATGGAAAATAAGGATACTTTTTCTTCAAAATTATATTTTCTGTGCGTGGGATCTCATCTTTCCTTAATGTCTCCCATTATTAAAAAGGATCAGAAAAACTGTCGTAAGCCTGTAGCAATCAAGAGGAAGGAAAGATTTGGTCTCAGCACTGAGAGCCAGCAAGAGTTGCTTAGCTCCCTCTGGAAATAGATGTGGCAAATAGATGTTGCCCATCTGAGACCCACTGATACCTATGCGACAAGGGACAAGAGATTTAGCCTCTTTTGGGACTCAAACGTACCCCAGCTTCCTGAATCTTCATTACAGTTTTTTAATTCCATTTTTTCTCTCAAGGACTCTGGTCTCCATGCAGATTCCTTCAGCTGGGAGGATGGGTGAGCAAGCTGCGGACCTCTCCACAATGTTGATGCCAACGCCGATTTATAGTCAGCCGACAAGAGGCAAGCATCCTGTGGAGCAAGATGGCCAGTGTCAGAGTTGAAATGCTCCCATAGCATGAGACCCTGCCTTGCTGTTTGACTGAGAAATGGAAGAAACCCATTGCAAGTCTGTGTGGAAGATTAGAGCTCTGACACTGTTGGCATCAAACAACTGTTGATATATTGTGGCAGAAATTGTATTTTAGGCAGCAGTGCAAATCAAACCCATAATGCATGGAGTAATTTTAACCTTAAGGATACCTTTATTTTACATTGCAATCAGAATCTAATTAAAAGGCTAGGCTTGTTGATGCGTGCCCCACAGCCACTCCTCAACAAAAACAATAGGGTTGGTAGCCAAGTCACATTGCTACCAAGAACCACAAGAGAAAGGAATGGATTCCACATTGAGATATATCAACTGACACTGACCATCCAGTAACAGATCTTGCAGCTTCTGTAATATGCTGAGGCAATTGTTAAAGAATAATAGGTTTAGGTGCCTACTGAATTTTGCAATATATCAATTGCCTGAGTGGTTTAAAGTGCGTTTCTGTGCCTCAATGCTGAAGACATTTGACACAAGTATATTTGGCTGGTAGGAAGATATAGGGGGTTTGATGAAAAAACATTAATGGCTATAATTCTAATTTGCTTTCATTTTCGAAGGAAATCTGAAGAATGGCATCATTTGAATTTCCTATCAATATCAGCACCTTGTAATTTACCAGATATTTACTTTTTTGAGAAAAATATAAACTCCCCAGATGTATATATTCCATTTTACTCACAAATTAGTAAAAGTGGTAAAAATTCTTACTGTCTCTGCTGGAAACATGCAAAAAATGGCAATAGCACAGGTGTGAACATTTGAAGGACATGTACGGTTTGATTTTCATCCTTTAAATGATGCTTCATTATTCTGATACCAAAGATAAGAAGAACGAGAGGTGATCTCATTGAAATATTTTTATTTTGTTACACACAGCCTGACAGGGTGGATGTAGAGATGATGTTTCCCTTGAATTGGATGACCAGAATGAGGGCGACAGAGTCTCAAGATAACAGGCTAGTCAATTGGAATAGCAATGAAAAGAAATGTCTTCGGCCATGTGTAGTGAATCTTTGGCCTTCTCTATATAATGAGACTGTGGGGGTTTAGTCACTGTGCATATTCACTATTGATTTTTAGATAATAAGAAAATTAAGAGATAAGAGAATAATATAGGGAAGTTATGGATATATTTGGAAAACAACCAAGATATTATCAAATGACATGGGGTCAAATAGCCTATTTCAGATCTATTTATTATGTAATGTTAAGGTTGTGGACTGAGATATCTTTGAGAAAATGGAGAAATCATATGAACATTAAACATTAACTCCACAAAACATTGAGGTTTTGCATTTATGTATTCTATTTAATATCAGCAAAAGATATTTTGAATTCTAAGATTTTTTTTTGAAATATTGCAACATTTCTTCACACAGGTGGGGCAACAGAGAACCAATATTCTGTTCCCATGGCACAAATGCCAAGTGCATAAGGATGCAACATTTCAACCCAAGATGTAGAAGAACAATTCTCACTGGGCTCAAATATAGATATAATAATGCACTCTGCTGCTGGTAATGTATGTTTAAAATGTGCAAGTGCAGTTGGCAAAATGTTAGTAATTATGATGTGACTTGAGAGAATGCCTTTCAGTGGCATTTCTGATCACACAGAAGACGATTCTAAACAGCTACACGATCAATAAAGCCAAGTTAAAATTTTGAGGAAGTAACTTGTCATGACTTGCAAAATTTAACATGAGTCTGTTAACTAAAATTCCATTTGCCAAATTGAAAATAAGCAAAAAAAATCAGGTCTGATCAGTGATATATGCAAGGTCATCCATTCTGGACCAAATGGAGATAAATCTAGGTAATAGTGTAAAGTTATGAGCAGAATCATAATAAATTTAAGGGGCTGTCTGCATTGTTGGGAAATTTTTCCAAATTATAGAACAAAATCCAAAGGCTGAAGGTTAGCAGTGCATTCATTATAAGGATAGGGTTAGAATATTAGGTGAGGAATATTTGGTAAGTCTTCACAAAATCCTGGCCATCACATGTTTACTTCTGAGCAGCACATCATAGAAATAATTAGATTTGGAGAGGCTGAACAGAAATTAACCAAGCCCAAGTGTTCCATTATAGAGGAGCAATTACATAGCTGGACATACAACCTGCAGAATACAAATGGAAGATGATTTGAGTCAGGTAATTAAAAAATATTGAAGGGAATTGAGAGGTAAATTTCTTACACTGACGGGGCAAATCTAAAACAAAGGGAAATCAGATCAAAGTCCCTGAGGAAAATATTTAAGAGCCATTGCTAAAACTTAATGAGGGGTAAGATTGAAACCAATGACATTATGTAGGTGCCAGCTCAATGAATAATTTTAATTGGGAGTAATAGAATTTGTTTACCAGAAAGAAATGGACGTGAAGAAGGAACAGTTTCAAATAAAATCAGCTTTAAATGTTTACAAGTTTGTGTAACCAATGGAAAATGGTTGCAAAACTGTTCAAAATACTTTATCATTATGTGTATGGAACAGTACACATCAAGCATCAGATTGTGTGACTTCATTATTAATCTGATCTAGCCATGAGGACTGTGAAAGTGAGGCACTTATTTTCCATCAAATATATTTGTGGTAAACATTAAAATTTAACAAAGTGGTCAGTTAAAAACAATTACCAGAGAGCACAAATACATTGGTAACCAAACAAGTAAAATCATAATAGAATATCTTATTAATATTCATTAATAATAATATACATAATCATGCATTTTATTTTCCATAGCTCATAATTAGGGTAAGAAAGGGGGAAAAACTCACATCTGGGTGTGGAATGGCATACTGTCCCTGAATTGTATAGGCCTGAAAAAATGAAAGAAAACAATCCTACTTTGAAGCTCAAAATAAATCTCTTCCCAAAAAAATCATCCACAATTAACACCCCTGCAAGCACCTGACCTGCATCAAATTTTTGTACACCAGAATGCATGTTATCCCAGCAAAGATGTTGTCTAATAATACAAAGGAAACAATGAAAAAAAACTATAGGAATTTTACGAAATGGGATTTGGAGGTTTTAAAAGACAAAGTGAAGATGAAATGACATCTGCAAATATATTTAATTATCAAGCACCAGGTTTAATTTAGAATACAATGTTTTAGCTTTAATTCACAATGTAGCATTTGAGGAATATTTGAAAATTAGCTAATTGGACATCAGTATTTGCCATGAGTATTTATTGGTTAAGTTTTAATATGTTAACAGAAGTTTATTGCACTTATTGGGGCTACATCTTGCAAATATCTGTTCAGTCCAAAGGCATCACATTAGTTTAACAACAAATGTGACTTTGTAGTACAATAAAACGTTAATAATAATACATAAAAAGCACGGGTTGACATAAAAAGACTGCCCGTAATATAGAGATTATGTTGCTGCTCCAAATGTATTTTTAGTGTGATGTAGCAATCTGTTGATATGGTGTTTTCTGCTGCTTTCTTTGTTATTTGCTGCAATAATAAGCATTATGTGTTAATGCTAATTCAGTTTATATGATAATGTCCAAACTAATAACAAATGGATACGCAAATGTATTTAAAAGTTTGATAACAATCCCCAGGAAGAGATATTAAGATAAGCTTCAAGGAATATTTTAAATCAGGAGAACTGCAACAACCAACCAAAGCCCCACCACCTAGTAATTAATCCAAGAGCTACAAGGTAATAAGCAAAAAAATACCACAGAACCCTGATTCCCTAACGTGTTATAATGAGTCAAATTTTCAATGCTACACAAATTTAGGATTTTAAATGTATAAATGGATTAACACACAAAATTGAAAGTTTTAACTGACACTGGCCAGAGTGAAAATATTTACTATTATATTAACATTTTCCTCCATACAGGGTAAAATATTGCTTTGGTTTGTTGCTCCAGTTCTCGAGATGATTGTTTAGGTGGTTTTATTAAAATGTGATGCTATACGAATGTCTGATGCAACATCGGCCAAACAAAATTGGAAAAAGGTTTTATTTTGTTTTAGTATTAATTTTAAGTGCTGAATACTGGAAAATCTCAAAATTGGATCATCCAGTTATGCAGTGATAAATCATGCCTCTCGACTTATCTTGAAACAGTGCTTTGAAACCACTGTACTAAAAGTTCATTTAAAAAAATTCAAAAATGGACTGAAAGATTTCAGGCTAAGCACGTGACACGTTGTTACAATGTAGACAAAATCGTTGCTGAGACAAAGTGCATATTTAAGATGACCTAGAGTTACTCAATATTGTCACATATCAATGTATATGCACTCGTGGAAGGGAAAGTAGTCACACGCACGTAAACATACATATTTATATATTTACCTCCCATTCCCACACGCACACACTCATGTACATACACACACATGCACGCACGCACACACTCACTCACATACATCATACTCACACACTCTTCTAAGCAGCATCTGACATAGCTCAGTGACCATTAGGAAACAACATGCAAGTGAAGATGAGAAACCTGAATGCACTAACAGGCAGTGGCTGGTGCTGCAGTAAGAGGCTGAGGTTGGCTGCGGAGGCCGAGAGGGGATCTGCTCTTACCTGGCCACCTGCAAAAATGACGGGGGCAGAGGCGGGCTTTGGGCGGTAGGGAATGGTGGCACCTTTCGGTGGGGACTAGGAGGGACAGGGAAAGCATGTTAGAAACAGCGTTAGAACAGGTTCAACTCTGGAAGAAAAAAAAGGCAAATTCAATCATAAAACAGAGGAAAACAAACATTTTTACAACTGACACGTCATTAACCTGGAATTCATTTATTCAAGACAATTGCATCAGAAATTCATACTATCAATAAAAACAAGGAAAAAATTCAATAAGCAGATATTATTCATTGTTTTTTGATATCATCCTGCTGTTGTTCCCACATATATGCATCAAAGTAATTCTAAATTGTCTATTGCATATCACCTCCTCAATTACTTTGATTCAGCTATGAATGGTTTAACCAGTAATCTGCATTCTACATGTGCTTTCAGAGAAACAAAAACAACCATTTGGCATCAACTTGCATGCTTGGAGAGGATGTAATGATAAGCGGTGTGAGAACAAGAGGAAAATATATTGCAAGAGTAACAGATGCTCTTCCAACAGTGAGGCGTGCAGAAGCATTACTCTGGACCATATTTATTATAATGTTTCTCACACAATATCTTGATCTTGCAGTGGATACACAAGCAGCAGTGAATCCAATTCATTCGCCAGTGGGACTTCATCTTCAAATCAAGAGTTCAAGAAAATTCACCAGGATATTGCTTGGACTTACCTTAGGGAGAGGTTGAATAGCGTGCGACTTGAATGCAAGAGCTGAGGGGTGACCTTAATGAGTTGTGCAAGATCAGGAGAGATATGGTTAAAGTGATTATTCAAACTTTTTCCCCCATGGTAGAGGATTCTAAAACTAGAGAGTATTGGCTTAAGGCCAGAGGGGAAAGATTTAAGGGCGATTTCAGGGCACCTTTTACATTCAGTGGGTGGCCTGTATCTGGAATGAACTGCGAGAAGCTATAGAAGCAGAATTAATTACAACTTTCAAAAGATATTTGGACAGATTTTTGGTTGGAACATTGAACAGCACAGGAACAAGCCCTTCAACCCAAAATGTTGAACATGAACACACCTAGATGAACTAATCTCTTGTGCCTGCACATGTTCCATATGCCTCCACTCCCTGCAACATCTATGTGCATATACAAAAAACACTTTAACATCAGTATTGTATATGCCTCCACCACCACCCTTGGCAGGACATTCCAGGTACTACCACCCTCTGTATAAAACACTTGCCACACGCAACTCCTTTAAACCTTTCCCCTCTTACTTTAGAGCCAGGCCCTTTAGTGTTTGAATTTACCATTCTGGGAAAAGGGTTCTGACCGTCTACCCTATCAGTACTTCTCAATCTTATATACTTCTATTGGATCCCTCCTCAATCTCAGATGATCCAGAGAAAACAATTCAAATTGATCAAACTTCTCCTTGTACATTCTACACTCTAATCTGGCCAGTTTACGGGTAAACCTCTTCTGCACCCTCTCCAAAACCGCCAGATCTTTCCTGTAAAGGGGTGGCCACAATGAAACATAATACTCTGAATATAGACTAACAAAGTCCTATAGAGCTGTAATATGATTTCCTGACTCTTATAATGCCTTGACCTAAGACACAAGCATACCCTATGCCTTTATTGCCACTCTATCAATTTGCATTGCCACTTTCAGGGAGCTATGGACTTGGACCCTAAGATCCTTCTTTACATCAATGCTGGTAAGGATCTTTCCATTTACTGTACATATTCCACTTACATTCAATAGAAAGGGTTTTAAAAGGATATGCAGGCAGATGAGATTAGTCAAGAATGCCAACTTGGCCAGCACGGACATGGTGGGCCGAATGGCCAAATAGTTTTATGATTCGAAAAAAAACATACCTGATTCATTATGATAATGCCCCTGCAACTAAAGGTATGGCAGTTTATGTAAACACATCCACTAAGAATTTAATTAAGGCGGAGTCTACTTTACTTTATGTAGGAATTTTGCTTTAAGAAAGGAGACAATAGTATGCTTCAATTTGCAAATTAGAAAATTGAACATTTTTCACTTTGATCCTTGTGAGACGAGGTAGGTGAGTAAACCAGCATCTGCAATTCCTTGCGTCTCTTGGTCAGTTATAAAAATCAAACATTATCCAGTCACCATTACTGAGAACTGCTTTATCGATTATGTTCAAGACTCTATCAATAAATCCTTGGTTGTGTTACTATCTATGTAATTGAAAACTTCCAATTTGTAAGGCAATGGTTAAAAAATTCAGAAAAATGAATTTATTTGAAGGCTTCTAGATTTTAATCTACAAAATCTTACCTCTCCAGCCACCTTTAGAAGATTCATTTCACATTTGCTGTTCTTTACTCCAATTACTTAGTGGAATAATGGCAGAGGCATTTCAATAAGTTCTAGTTTTAAAAGAAATCCCCACCTTGAAATACTGTTCCAATCCCACATTAGAGTAAAGCAGTTAATATTAGCATCCATGATTCTTGCTTTTCAAAATTAATAACAAGAACTATTTACTTAAAACAGACGCAGCTGTTATCAGCTCTATCTTCAAGTAACACCTGGATTAGAAGGACCCTCATTCAGGACACTGAGAGCTGAAAGGCAAGGTAAAAGGGAAACAAATCCCATCGTCCCAACTTTCTGGTCATAATCATTTTACCGAGAGAAAGATTTCTCACTTTTCACTCATCTTAGAAACACAACAAAGTCAAGTTAATTTAATGCAACTAATGATGCCATGAGTCAAGATGCATATTCAGCACCTGAAGTTCCTTGTGTCGGAGGACTTTTAACTTCTATGGGGATAATCTAATAAATAAATAACATGATTTTCTGTTGTGATATCACTTATTTAAGTGTAAGTACTTGGGTGTAACGATGACAGTAACATTTGTTCAGGTTAGACCAAATACCCAACGATGGTTGTGTTTGCAGTTTCAAAAAAGAGCTCAGGATGGAGAATACCACAATGAAATATTAATATATCAAGGCAAAAACTAATTCTTACAATAAGCACAACCAAATTGCCACATACCATCTTTGCATTTGGGGGAATATTGGAATTTTTCTTCTTAGACACTGTCTGCAAACACTTCACTGATTAAAAAAAACAAATGCTGCAAATTCCTTAAGTCTGATATCTTATGGGTCAGCTACCATGGAACTTTATCAAGTGTCTCAGAAGAATCCGTGTAGGCATCATCCACCAACCTACCATCATCAATCGTCTTCCTCACTTCCTCCAAAACCTCAATCGCATTAGTACGATTTGGCCTGACTCAGACAAGGCCATGCTGACTGCCCCTGAAGAGCCCATTCTCTTCCAAAATTTTAATTGGATGAAAATCATGAAAAATCATCAACATAAAATGTTCGGCCAGATTTCACTGTTGGCTCGATTGTGGTTTTGCAAATGATTAGTTGCATTGCATTTGTGTTAACGGCATCCTGACTTCTGCCTCTGTGCTGTCAAGGTGTTGAAGTCATTGGGAGCGGAATTACAGCAAAAACTAAGAACAAAGGGTTGAGGACAATCTGGTCAAAACTCTTGCTTTTTCCATGCCTGATGAGAATTTCCAGCAGTTGCCTTTTTTATTACTTGATAAAGTTATCTGGTTTGTTATGGGGATGTTAGAAATATTTCTGTAAGTTGCTTGTTTGCACATTTCCTAAGTGTTTAGTTTACAACATAACTTTACATGACTTTCATAAGGATTTTGTTTCAGCTTAAAAAATATACAAGTAATAACTGACTAGTTTAGTGGTCAGTTGATCACTCGTGTTTAAAATAATACTTATGCAGCCACTACAGAATATTCTCAGTTTGGCAGCAACATATTCTAGAACAATTTTGTGACTGCCATCATGTTACTACATTAAAATGCTGAATTATTTATTCAATTAATTACTTCATATTCAATTTGAATGAAAGGTTTATATGGGGATTCACATTTTATGAAATGCTCATGTGCATCTATTATATTTTGTAGATTTTGAAAAGAAGCACAATCAAATTATGTCCATCTTTCCACAGGACAGCTAGAAGCTAACAAAACTATGAATCTCTGTGTCCCTAAGAAAATGTAAGTGCATTTCAGTGGTTGTTCCACTAAAAAAATTCTCCAATCTGGGCTCTTGGTCATAACTGTAAATGCAACATGACGTGGATAAATCCAGTAGGAATTTGAATGATGAATAATGTCAAGTAAAATACAGAGAGTCTGTGGAATTCTCTGCCTCAGAGGGCGGTGGAGGCCAATTCTCTGGATACTTCCAAGTGAGAGCTAGATAGGGCTCTTAACGATAGCGGAGTCAGGGGATATGGGGAGAAGGCAGAAACGGGGTACTGATTGGGGATGATCAGCCATGATCATATTGAATGGCAGTGCTGGATCGAAGGGCCGAATGGCCTACTCCTGCACCTATTGTCTATTGTCTTTTGTCTATAAAAGACATGTCTACTTAATCTCTCTGGAACCTTGACCTGTAAATACCACCAAACACAAATATGTTTTCACAATGATTATTTGTGAAAATTTGAGATAATTTCTATTGATAATGTAATTAGTGTTATGCAACATTGATTAAACATATTAATGTTAGAGTTTTGTTGTGCACTTTTAATTATCTATGTGGAATTTGAATGGGTAGATAGGTGAAAACTATAATCAGAATTTAAATATGGAAATGGAACAAAGAGCTGACACTGCATCTGTTGCAAGATATTGGCAGACTGGCTAGCTCAGTTTGTAGAATTGTGGGTCTGAGCTTCACGTTGGGCGTGTCTTCATTTCTAGTTAAACAAAGAGAACCAAAAAGATATGAATCTAACAAAAACAATTGATGCTACACTTCAAATCTGAATAACCACCTATGATCTTAAATATTTGCTCTAGCATTTACTCATGTTACAAAATTAATTTAACTTTATCTCATAAGGTACAACCATCCATTTTGTCAAATCCAAAAGTTAAATAACAAAGTTGCCATCACTTCCTCAATAAAGCTTTCTATTCTTGATGCTCGCCTTATACTCTACCTCCAGCATCACCACACATATTTGCTTCACACATTGGATGATTGCATCAGGCATCCCGGAGATTGTAACAGCTCGCTCAGTGGAATTAGGCAGCATATCCCCTGCCACTTGGACTTGAGCCCCTGTCGACTGGAAAAGAACAACAACAAAAAATCACATCTGTGCAGAACCGATATGTTGGCTACTAGGGGTAAAAACTCCCAGGTGTGGTTCTAAAGGCTAGAAAATGTTTATGTGGTACAATGAATGAATAGATCCTCTGACTGTTTAATGAGACCTGGCCACATTATTAATAGATAATATATTTCAATTAATATGCAAACCTAAATATGCACATGTAAAATAAAAATAAGGCAAGAACAGCATAATAGGTTATAATCTTATTTAACATTGAAGTATATCGTAAACATATTAACTATTAGATTAGTGAACATTCAATAAAATGGTATTACGGTCGAGGTGGTGCTGGACGTCTTAAGGCATATGAAGGTAGATAAATCACCCGGGCCTGATCAGATATATCCAAGGACACTGTGGGAAGCTGGAGCAGAAATTGCAGGTGCCCTGGCTGAGATATACGCATCGCCATTAGACACGGGCGAGGTGACGAAAGACTGGAGGGTGGCTTATGTTGTGCCTCTGTTCAAGAAGGGCTGCAAGGAAAAGTCTGGGAACTATAGACCAGTGAGCCCAACATCTGTGGTAGGCAAGTTACTGGAGGGTATTTTGGGGGATAAGGTATATTATATATAGATATATATATAATGGGAGATCGTGTTTTAATAAATCTGATTGAGTTTTTTGAAGATGTAATCTAGAAGGTTGATACAGGCAAAGCCATAGATGTTATGGACTTCATATGGACTTCCACAAAACATTTGCTTTGCAGGTTGCTCTGGTAGGTTAGATTGTATATGATCCAGGGAGATCTAGCCGACTGGATCGAGAATGGAAGGAAGCGGAGGGTGATGGTGGAAGGTTGCTTTTAATCCGCACCGGAGCCCTGTGACTAGTTGTGTCCCTAAAGGAAAGGTGCTGGGCATATTGCTGTTTGTGACATATCAACGATTTGGATGAGAATGTAGTAGGCATGCTTACTAAGTTTGCAGATGACCTAAAAGTTGGTGGTATCGTAAATAGCGGGGATGATTGGCATATGGAATGAGCTACCAGAGGAGGTTGTTGAGGCACGTACAATAGCAACATTTAAAAGGATAGGTACATGATTAGGAAAGTTTTTGAGGGACATGGGCCAAACACGAGCAGGTGGGACTAGTGGGGCATCTTGGTTAGCATGGGGAAGTTGGGCCGAGAGGCCCATTTCCATGCTGTGTGACTTTATTTCATTACAGTAGTAAAGCAATTTTTACGTTCAGTTAAAAATATATACATTATGCTTTATTTCAAACCAAAACACCAGCAGAAAACCAACTTCACTGCCACCACCCATACATCAAATCAGAGGCTGGGGCAACTCAGATGAGCAATAATGACCATTGTTCTGGAAATTGGTACCTGTACTCCATTGCGAGTGTTGCACACCAACAAATAACATGTTATTTTGGGTTGGGCATTCACATCAAAAAATGCGCTCTAACAAAGATCAACTATAGTCTAGAGGACTACCAAATGAAGTGAAAAGACAACCTCACGAATTTCTTTGATTTTGGAGCCTCCTTTTCCAATCAGAGATCCACACTGGCTGGCTGGTACAACGAGCCGCAAGGTCACGGGTGGTTTACTGGTGGCTGTACTGTTGGTCATTGAATTATCAATGTCCTGAAATTAGAAACAAATTCTCAACTAAACATTAGCTTATGTCATTGTTTAATTGTTTAATCATTTTTATTTTATTTTCAACATAATGTGGTAATTAATAACCCAGTCATACTTAGTCTGAAAAATTGGTGGTTTGCTGCCTTCATAAACCAGAGCAGATGGTACTTAGAAGGTATGCTTCAAGGCCAGTTCGCAGATTTTTATAACATGATTCCTTATTTGTAGGCCGGGATAGTATGAACCTTGGAGGGACATAGAAACATAGAAAATAGGTGGAGTAGGCCATTCGGCCATTCAAGCTATTCAATATGATCATGGCTGATCATGCAAAATCAGTACCCTGTTCCGGCAGGAAGTGGCAATCTCCTGCTATTTTTCATCCTTTCTGGACAATTAATTCTGGACAGCCTTGGTGGACTGGAAGAGTACTTTCTGCATGTGTACGTACACGCTGGGGTCAAGGCACTTTGGTAATGGAGCAATTAAATGACCTGTCAAGTGAGTGATTTTTTTCCTTTGACAGCATATAACTGCTTCAGGAGCTGTACTCATCCAGGAAGTTGGAGAATATCTCATCACATTTTTGTTTTGCGGATGTTAAAAAAAAACTGAGGGGGCGGGGGGGAGGGAGAGAGAGTAAGAGAAGGCACTGCAGAATATTCAGTTCTGGCCTGCTCGTGTAGCCAGAGTACAAATTCAACCAAGTTTATAGTCAACAGCAACCTTCAGTCACTGTTAGCAATAATTTGAAAGCTAGAAATATAGTTCAATACCAATGGGCTGTGATTTCGCTCTTTTTTAGTTGCTTGGCACTTAGTGGCATGTAATATTCACACAACACATTAACTAATGCTTGAATTTTGTTTATATCCTGCTGAATTTAAGCATTACAGTTGCAAAGAAAAATAAATGCTTCAATCACATCTCCAATTCTGAACATACAATGGGTGGAAAGAAGCTGGAATTGGTTGGTCATAGGTCACTGCCCTGAGGGAATCTTGCAACGAGAGTGGTGCTGCTGATCAACTCATGATCATGGATATTTAAACTGGATACATGGATATTTAAACATGGATATTTAATACCTACAATATTTCTCACAATTTGTATCCAATGTGGAGAAGTGCTACTTCGTTAGCTAAGTGATGATGTTCAATAGAAATCAAAAGGATAATTTCTTTCAGGGTTTTTGATAGGCATGGTGGACAAATGCTGAAAAGATAGTAGGCGTGAAACAAAAGGATCAAACAGTTACGAATTGTGAGATTGGAGGCAAGAATGTAGATGGAAAGAAATGGGAGGGGAACAATAGGTACGAGTCCAGGTGTGGCACAGGGGGGGGGGGTTATGTATTTACCTAAAATTAGAGAATTAATTGTTCATACCATTGTGTTGTTACCCAAGTTACCCAAGCAAAGTATCAGGTGTTGTTCCTCCAGTTTGCATGTGACCTAATTCTGGCAATGAAAGAAAGATCAGTATGGTAAAGGAATAAAAGTTATGGTTAGTGGAAATCCCATAGGCTTCGGCAGAGCGGGTGCGGTGTTCGGCGAAACAGTTGCTGAGTCTACACTTGGTCTCACCCATGTACAGGCCACATTGGAGCATTGGATGGAGTAGATGAGGTGCACGTGAATCGCTTTCTCATCTGGAAAGACCGTCCCTATAGCTCATCCTAAAGAAACCACATTTTACTAAAGAGCAAAGATATCTCAGATGTCCTAGAATTAATATTCTATAACCTCATCTTGGGAGCAGATCACAATCACAATCAATCACAATAATACTTTATTAGCCAAGTATGTTTTGCAACATATGAGGAATTTCATTTGCCAAGTCAGTCATCATACAAATAAAAAGCAACTGAACACACAAAACACATTTTAACATAAACATCCATCGCAGTGACTCCACATTCTTCATGGTGATGAAAGGTGAAAAAAAGTTAAATCTCTTCCCTTTGTTCTCCTGCGGTCGGGGGCCTCGAGCGTGTTGACGGGATGATCTTGACTCCCGTAGCCGGCGGCGGGCCCTCCACCACGAGGCGATCAGCTCCTTCATCGGGGGGATGGCACCTCCCCTGCCCCGGTCGATCGAACCCCGTGTCGGGGCTGGTCGAACCTTCTGCGACATTGGAGCTCCCGACACCACGGCCTCTCCCGAGACTGCGAGCTCTCGATGTAAAGTCCGCAGGCCACGGTTGGTGCGATCCCAGTCAAGGGATCGACTCCAATGTAAGTCCCCACCCCACGGTAGGGCCCAAGGTCAGTCCGAGGAGGCCTCCAACTCGATCGATGGTAGGCCACAGAGCGACCGGAGAATGCGACCCGAAAATTAATCGCATCTCTGGCAAAGTAAGAAAATGAAAAATCCCCGACCCCTAACCCCACATAAAACAAACCCGGGAAAATTTACACAAACTTTTAACACACACTAAAAATTAAAAAAAGACGAAAAAACAAACAGACTGTTGACAGGACTGCCAATCGTGCAGCGCCCCTGATGGTAAAGAAATTGAGAGTAGGGGATAGCGTCTTTGCAAGAGGCAGGATGGGGCAGAAGTGTAGTTTAGATAACAGTGGGAGTTGGTAGGTTTGTAGAAGATGTCAGTTGATAGTCTGTCCCCTGTGATGGTGTCAGAGATCAGGAAATGAGAGAGAGGTGTGACAGATAGTCTAAGTGAATTTGTGAGGATGGTGGAAGGTAGTTGTTAAAATACCTAGGTTTAGAAACTGGAGTATTTATGTTTAATGCCTTATTTTGTGTTGGAAACATAGAAAATAGGTGCAGGAGTAGGCCATTCGGCCCTTCGAGCCTGCACCGCCATTCAATATGATCATGGCTGATCATCCAACTCAGTATCCTGTTCCTGCCTTCTCTCCATACCCCCTGAGCCCTTTAGCCACAAGGGCCACATCTAACTCCCTCTTAAAGATAGCCAATGAACTGGCCTCAATTACCCTCTGCGGCAGAGAATTCCAGAGATTGACCACTCTCTGTGTGAAAAAAGTTTTCATCATCTCGGTCCTAAAAGATTTCACCCTTATCCTTAAAACTATGACCTCTTGTTCTGGACTTCCCCAACATCGGGAACAATCTTCCTGCATCTAGCCTATCCAACCTCTTAAGAATTTTGTAAGTTTCTATAAGATCCCCCCTCAATCTTCTAAATTCTAGCGAGTACAAACCGAGTCTATCCAGTCTTTCTTCATATGAAAGTCCTGACATCCCAGGAATCAGACTGGTGAACCTTCTCTGTACTCCCTCTATGGCAAGAACGTCTTTCCTCAGATTAGGAGACCAAAACTGTACGCAATACTCCAGGTGTGGTCACACCAAGACCCTGTACAACTGCAGTAGAACCTCCCTGCTCCTATACTCAAATCCTTTTGCTATGAATGCTAACATACCATTCGCTTTCTTCATTGCCTGCTGCACCTGCATGCCTACTTTTAATGACTGGTGTACCATGACACCCAGGTCTCGTTGCATCTCCCCCTTTCCTAATTGGGCACCATTCAGATAATAATCTACTTTCCTGTTTTTGCCACCAAAGTGGATAACCTCACATTTATCCACATTATACTGCATCTGCCATGCATTTGCCCACTCACCCAGCCTATCCGTCACCTTGCAGCCTCCTAGCATCCTCCTCACAGCTAACACTGCTTTGTGTCTTCCGCAAACTTGGAGATGTTGCGTTCAATTCCCTCGTCCAAATCATTTATATCGTAAAACGCCATCATTAAGTTTGCCGACGACACCACGGTGGTAGGACTGATCAGTGACAACGACGAGTCAGCCTACAGGGATGAGGTCCAGCACCTGACAACCTGGTGTGCCAACAATAACCTCGTCCTCAACTCCAAGAAGACAAAGGAAATTTTTGTTGACTTCAGGAAGGTCAGAGGGGGCAGACATACCCCCATTCAAATCATTTGCTATGTCGCTCTTCCAGGGAGATGCTAAATGCATTTCGTTGTCTCTGTACTGTACACTGATAATGACAATTAAAATTGAATCTGAATCTGAATCCATATAAACGGGACTGAGGTGGAGCGCGTCTCCAACTACAAATTCCTCGGGGTACACATCTCGGAGGATCTGTCCTGGTCCCTCAACACCTCCAAGCTGATCAAAAAGGCGCAGCAGCTTTCTTGAGCCTCCTCCTGAGGAGGCTCAAGAAAGCTCACCTGTCCCCCCAGATCCTGACCAACTTTTACCGCTGTACCATCGAAAGCATCCTGACCACCTGCTTCACGGTATGGTACAGCAGTTGCACCGTAGCGGACAGGAAGGAACTACAACGGGTGGTGAAAAACGCGCAGTACATCATCGGTGCCCCGCTCCCTGCCATGGATGCCCTCCACTAAAAACGGTGTCTGAGACGGGCCGGGAAGATCATTAAAGACCCCTCCCACCCCAACCATGGACTGTTTGCCCTCCTCCCATCAGGGAGGCGGTACAGGAGCCTCAGGTCTCGTACCAGTAGGATGAGGAACAGCTTCTACAATAATACCATCACATTGCTGAACTCGGAGTCCCGCCGATAGACTTCTCCAGTCTCTCCATCCACATTGTTCGATTATTGTTTGATTATTCTGTATTTTTATTTTTATTTCTATATTGCACTATACTATGGACTGACACTAAACTGCGTTTCGTTGTACCCATACTCGTATTTGTGCAATGACATTAAAGTTGAATTGAATTGAATTGAATTGAAATAGCTGGGGTCCCAGAACTGAGCCTTGCGGTACCCCACTAGTCACTGCCTGCCATTGTGAAAAGGACCCGTTCACTCCTACTCTTTGCTTCCTGTCTGCCAACCAGTTCTCTATCCACATCAATACTGAACTCCCAATACCGTGTGCTTTAAGTTTGTATACTAATCTTTTATGTGGGACCTTGTCGAATGCCTTCTGAAAGTCCAGATATAACACATCCACTGGTTTTCCCTTATCCACTCTACTAGTTACATCCTCGAAAAATTCTATAAGATTCGTCAGACATGATTTACCTTTCATAAATCCATGCTGACTTTGTCCAATGATTTCACCACTTTCAAAATGTGCTGCTATCCCAACTTTAATAACTGATTCTAGCAGTTTCCCCACTACCGACGTTAGACTAACTGGTCTGTAATTCCCCGTTTTCTCTCTCCCTCCCTTTTTAAAAAGCGGGGTTACATTAGCTACCCTCTAATCCTCAGGAACTACTCCAGAATCTTAAGAGTTTTGAAAAATTATCACTAATGCATCCACTATTTCTGGGGCTACTTCCTTAAGTACTCTGGGATACAGCCTATCTGGCCCTGGGGATTTATCGGCCTTTAATCCATTCAATTTACCTAACACCACTTCCCGGCTAACCTGGATTTCACTCAGTTCCCCCATTTCATTTGACCCCCGGTCCCCTGCTATTTCCGGCAGATTATTTATGTCTTCCTTAGTGAAGACAGAACCAAAGTAGTTATTCAATTGGTCTGCCATGTCCTTGTTCCCCATGATCAATTCACCTGTTTCTGACTGCAAGGGACCTACATTTGTTTTAACTAATGTTTTTCTCTTCACATATCTTTAAAGTTTTTGCAGTCAGTTTTTATGTTCCCTGCCAGTTTTCTTTCATAATCTATTTTCCCTTTCCTAATTAAGCCCTTTGTCCTCCTCTGCTGGTCTCTGAATTTCTCCCAGTCCTCTGGTAGGCTGCTTTTTCTGGCTAATTTGTACACTACATCTTTTGTTTTGATACTATCCGTGATTTCCCTTGTTATCCACGGATGCACTACCTTTCCTGATTTATTTTTTTGCCAAACTGGGATGAACAATTGTTGTAGTTCATCCATGCAGTCTTTAAATGCCTTCCATTGCATATCCACCGTCAACCCATTAAGAATCAATCGCCAGTCTATCTTGGCCAAATCACGTCTCATACCCTCAAAGTTACCTTTCTTTAAGTTCAGGACCCTTGTTTCTGAATTAACTATGTCACTCTCCATCCTAATGAAGAACTCAACCATATTATGGTCACTCTTGCCCAAGGGGCCTCGCACAACAAGACTGCTAACTAACCCTTCCTCATTACTCAATACCCAGTCTAGAATAGCCTGCTCTCTCGTTGGTTCCTCTACATGTTGGTTTAGAAAACTATCCCGCATACATTCCAAGAAATCCTCTTCCTCACCACCCTTGCCAATTTGATTCACCCAATCTATATGTAGATTGAAGTCACCCATTATAACTGTTTTACCTTTGTTGCACGCATTTCTAATTTCCTGTTTGATGCCATCCCCAACTCCACTACTACTGTTAGGTGGCCTGTACACAACTCCCACTAGCGTTTTCTGCCCCTTAATGTTTCGCAGCTCTACCCATATCGATACCACATCCTCAAAGCTAATGTCCTTCCTTTCTATTGCGTTAATCTGCTCTCTAACCAGCAACGCTACCCCACCTCCTTTCCCTTTCTGTCTATCCTTCCTGAATATTGAATATCCCTGGATGTTGAGCTCCCAGCCTTGGTCACCCTGGAGCCATGTCTCCGTGATCCCAACTATATCATAGTCATTAATAGCTATCTGCACATTCAACTCTTCCACCTTATTACGAATGCTCCTTGCATTGAGACACAAAGCCTTCAGGCTTGTTTTTACAACACTGTTACCCCTTATACTATTATGCTGAAAAGTGGCCCTTTTTGATTTTTGCCCTGGATTTGCCGGCCTGCCACTTTTACTTTTCACCTTGCTACCTATTGCTTCTACCCTCATTTCACACCCCTCTGTCTATACGCTCACACATTTAAGAAACCCATTCCCTTTAACTGCATCCTCCACTATCCCATTCAACATATTTAGGAAGGTTTAACAGGGATACAGCAATTTGAATCACCAGTACAATATAGATTGCTGTTTAAATCACCTGTCAGTACACCTCTGTTTTGACTCAGTGTTTCATACAATCACTGTGAATCAGATTGGCAAAAACACTTAATTTTGGTATGGGCAGTAGCGCAGCTTCAGTTTCTGCAATATGATGTATTAGCAACATGTCTTATGCCCCACTGATAAATTATAGCAGAACACGACAGAAAGGAAAGAAACACACATAAGCCATCTTGCCTTTCAATTAATGCTCATCTTTTACAGAAGAGATCACACTATTTTTCATGAAAAGAGAAAACTTCTTACCTCCTCAAATTTAAAGGCAATCATTGCAAATGCCTTGAATATTGCATCAGTTGGGCCTGTGATAGTTACAATTCTCTCAGGACAATTTCCTTCAGAAATGTTAATGCGTGCACCACTCTGAAAGTTCGAAAATGGCAGAATTATACTGCAAGAAATAAATCACAATGCATATACGGAAATTCAAGCATAATGTAGGGAACAACTATTAACAATTCACCTACCTCTTCACGCATCTTTTTCACAGTCTCACCTTTCTGAAAAAAAATAGAAACATACGAAACAGGTACTGCACCATTGCAAATTTTGTACACGTAGTTTATGCTTGATAATGTTATATGGATGCAATAGCACTGGGTACAGAGTAGTGTGCAATCAACATTATGGCACTGAATAAACATCTCTGGATTGAAAAATGTAAATGAATTTGTAAAGATACTTGTCAATGGAAATAGCAACTTGTGTTCTGTGCAGGTAGACAAAAGTGCTGGAGGAACTCGGCGGGTGAGGCAGTGTTCTGGGCATTTGACAGGACAGATCATCCACTGCCCCAAAATCCTTGATCTGCTGCACTCCGAATGATGCAGGGCACTGTTCCAGAGAACATTGGGAGGCTGTACATTGGTGTCCATAATCACAAATTGGTGACACTTGGGAGCTGGAACTCACTCAGTTATGTTGTCAGCTATGGTTAGGAAATAGCCTCAACAGCCGAGAGATCCCACTTGCAGACACACTAATCCCTGCCTATCTGCAACATATTCCAACTGTTTAAGCATTTTTCATTCAAAATCATTCGGACATATCAATAAATTAAAATTAAAATCTTTATAGGTAAAAGCACACACAAATATAATTAAACTGTTTAAATTAATTAAAATCAATTAATAGTTTTACATTTCTTAGTAGAAGATTTGCTCGTAAATTTAAATTACATTAATTCATTAGATTCTTCGGAAATCACAAAGAAAAGTTACAAACATGATTCTTTCCTGGAAAAGATTCAAACGGCGCGTCTTACCGAGGACATTAATTATGACGGTTTTACAACATAACATGAAAGCTTCTATTTATGAAGTCCTTATGACTGGTAGATCAACATATTAAATAGGCATCTAAAAGTTCACTATGTTAATGATATGAAGATGTATGTTCAATCTTAATTAGCAACATGCACAAAGTAAAATATTAATGCAGACCTTTCCAATGATGCTTCCAACTTCCTGCAAGAATTAAAGAAAGATATTTACCAATGTTTATCTGGAATATTGTCAGCAATTTCAAATTCCTCTACAGCACACTCTTTAGCTCATTCACTTAATTTTCACTCTAGCTCATTCTTGTGGCATATCCCAATAGTCCTAATTATATTTTACATGACTAGATTAACCACTATATTAGTAACAAATCGCTCTAAAATATGTACTGTCACAAGAAATACATCAATTCCGAAGAAGAGAAGATACACTAACTTTCCTTGATTTAAAAAAAGATCAATGTTAGCACACATGCAGTGTTTTGCACAGCATGGGGAAGAAGCAAGTGGGAGAGAATATAGCTCAGGAGGAAGAAACAGCAACAAAAAGTTGTAAAAATAAATATATAAAGTGCACACTCCACAGTGTGTACAAGACAATACAACAATACAATACGGTTTTATTCGTCACAGGAGGTACGTTGATATGAAACATAAGACACATACGCAAGAGGATTCACTGCAGGCCACATTTCCTTAAGTCTGTGCAGCTAAGCCACGAGGAACAATGGTAGAAATAATTTTGCTTGCATAATGAATTGGGCTTAATTCTGTAGTTCTAAATTAGGGCAATTAATTTTAAATAAAAATTTTCCAAGATGTAACCGATTGTTGTAAGTGACCTAGCAGCGATCACTTAAACAGTTGATGAGGAAAACATGAGGAAAGCATGGCAGTTCCTTGTCCTTATTTGGAAATTTCAGCTTAAATCACCCTCAAAAATGACAGACTGGAAAGTGCAAGTGCCCTACCCTATTTGATGCTGGGAGTTACTAGCAAGACAAACTATATCATCCCCGGCAGGTAGTGTCAAAGTGTCTCACTCTGAAGGGAGAAAAGGGGGTGTCTGTTTCATGGTCAACTCTGCGTGGTGCTCAGACGTGGCAGTCCTTTCCAACTCCTGCTCTCCCCACCTGGAACATCTGGCGGTGAAGTGCCGTCCCTTCTACCTCCCAAGGGAATTCACCTCCATCATCCTGACCGCGGTCTACATCCCACCCCAGGCAGACGTCCGTCTGGCACTGGAGGAGCTGTACGCCGTGGTCAACAAACACCAGACGTCTTACCCCGAGGCATTTACCACCATTGCTGGGGACTTCAATAAGGCAAACCTCAAGAAATCACTCCCTAACTTCCACCAACATGTCTCCTGCTGCACCAGAGGACCAAACACCCTCGACCATTGCTACACCACTATCAAGAATGCCTATCGCTCTATCCCTCGCCCTCACTTCGGTAAATCTGACCATACTTCTGCTTCTTCCTGCCTACAGGCAGCAATTAAAGAGCATACCTCCAGAGGTGAGGATAGTACAGAGCTGGTCGGGGGGGGGGGGGGGGGGGGGGGGGGGGGGGGGGGGGGGGGGGGGGGGGGGGGGGGGGGCAGGAAACAACTCCAGGACTTTTTGGAGTCTGGGAAATAGACTCGGCAGACAATACGCCACAGCGTTCAGACTTCATGATGATACAGTGGTGCTACAAAAACCTTGCGAGTCCAATCAGAAACCTTGGATAGGTCCCCACTCTTCTGACCAGACACCGGGCATTCATGTCATGATACAGTGGTCTAAAGAAGTCCAGAACGACCTTGGTAAGGGACCAAAAAGGGCCAAAGGGACTTCTCCTCAAAACTGGAGGATGAGACAGATGTTCGGCAGCTGTGGCGGGGCCTGAATGCAAATCACCTACTCCAAGGCGAAACCAGGAGGCAGCACGAATGTCGGCGAAACATCACTCCCTGACGAGCTCAATGCGTTTTACGCACGCTTTGATAGGGAGAATACTGATGTGCCTTCTCGAGCCCCCATTCGCTGTGATGGTATTTCAGTCTCAGTCACACAGGCCGACATCAGGAAATCCTTCAGAGGGGTGATCCCTCGAAAAGCGACTGGACCTGATGGTATACCCGGTCATGTTCTAAAAACCTGTGCGGACCAACTGGCTGGAGTTTTTAAGGACATTTTCAACCTCTCACTTCTGATGTGTGAGGTCTCCACCTGCTTTAAAAGGGCATCAATTATACCAGTGCCCAAGAAGAGTAAGGTGACGTGCCTCACGTAAACACTGCCCAGTTCATCATCGGCTCTGACCTCCCTTCCATCGAGGGGATCTATCGCAGTTCGCTGCCTCAAAAAGGCTGGTAGCATCATCAAGGACCCACACCATCCTTGCCACACACTCATCTCCCCGCTACCTTCAGGTAGAAGGTACAGGAGCCTGAAGACTGCAACGACCAGGTTCAGGAATAGCTACTTCCCCACAGCCATCAGGTTATTAAACTTGGCCCGGACAAAACTCTGAACATTAATAGCCCATTATCTGTTATTTGTACTTGATCAGTTTATTTATTCATGTGTGTATATATTTATATAATGGTATATGGACACACTGATCTGTTCTGTACTCATGCCTACTATGTTCTGTTGTGCTGAAGCAAAGCAAGAATTTCATTGTCCTATCAGGGACACATGACAATAAACTCTCTTGAATCTTGAATCTTGAATCTTGAAATCTTGATTTGCAACTGCTTCGTTAATGTTGCTTGAATGAAAGCAACAGTTGAAATGGCGTACATCAAAGATCCTCATTGATGATTGAGTAAACATAATTATAAATTAAAAAGACCTTCAAAACATTTCTGCAAACTTCTAAGAATCAAGCGTGAAGAAAAATGTATCATAAACTCAAGCATACCATAACGGTAAAAGTTGAACATTTGCATTGTGGATTTACTATCTTTGAATGTTCTACTTCATTTGTTCATTTAAACATCAAATTTCCCATTATGTATGCGACTCCTGCACACAGGGTTGGAATGATAACAGCAAGAGAAGATGTTTTGGCAAGTAGAGACTGCGAGTTAATTCAATTAACTTTATTACGAACGGTAAAACAATGTATAAACGCGAGTCGATAAGACAGCCAACAAAATTATGTTGCATCCACAAGTGTGGTGCTAGATTGAATGAACTCGACAAAAGCGCGAAAATCGCTCCCTTCGTCCACGTGACTGGAGTGCCGCTACAGGCCCCCCCCCCCCCCCCCCCCCCCGGAACACGTGGTACGGAACCGAGCTGAGACCCGGAAACAACGACCAGAACGCGTCGTCAGCGGAGGCGGGCAGGAGTTACAAGGGGAACAGGAGACCGTAAGGGGGCAGGCATGACAAGAAGGACTGGTCGAACAGGACCAGGAAACCGCAATGGGGTGGAAAGAATGGGTACGACCGGGTCAGGGGAAACAGGTACAACTGGTGCAGCTACGTCGGGTTAGAGCGACCAAACCAGGCGGACTTGAGACGACCGATGGAGACGAACTCCTCCCAGCCACCCACGTCCACGGTGAAGGTGGCAACACCCGGAATGGCCCCTCGTAGACCTGCTGCAAGGGGGATCAGTGAGCGTCCCGGCGAACGAAAACATAGGTACAATTCTGCAGAACCGACAGCACATGCACTGCCGGCAAACCATGCCGTGAAGTGGGAACGGGAGCTAGCCCGCTCACCTGCTTCTGGAGGCTCGCCAGCAACGCCGGGGCAGAATCAACCCGCCGCGGACAGCAGGGAGAAAGTCCCCAGGCACCCGCAGGGCCGAGCCATACACCAGCTCGGCGGAGGAAGCGGCCAAGTCCTCTTTGGGGACAGTGCAGATACCGAGGAGCACCCACAGTAATTGGTCCACCCAGTCTGGCCCCGTGAGCCGAGCCTTCAATGCCGACTTAAGGTGGTGGTGAAAACGTTCAACGAGCTCGTTGGCCTCTGGGTGGTAGGCGGTGGTATGATGTAATCATGCCTCGTAGAGCTTAGCTAGGGAAGACCATGAAGCAGAAGTGAATTGGGCCCCCCAGATGGTGGAGATATCCGACGGGACCCCGAACAGGGCAATCCAGTTGGCCGCCAGGGCCCCAACACAGGCCGCGGCGGAGATGTCCGAGAGCGGGATAGCCTCTGGCCACCTCGTGAAACGGTCCACGATGGTAAGTAGATGCGGGGTGCCGTGGGATGTCGGCAACTGGTCCACCAGGTCAACGTGGACATGCAGGAAACGGCCTGCGGGGAAGTCAAAATCCTGCACCGGAGGCCGCACATGCCTCTGAACCTTGGAGGCATGACAGGGAATGCAGGCACGGTCCCAGGTCGCCACCTGCTTGCGGAGCCCGTGCCAAACAAACTTGGCCGCCACCAGCGCAGGGGTGGATGGGTGGGCCAGACCGTGGATGGAATCAAAAACACGCGACTGGTGGGGACGATGGGGCGAGGCCGGCCTATGGAGACATCGCAAAGGACCACAGTGCCTGAGGCTCCACACGGAACATCGGCCAACTGGAGGCCAGAAACAGAGGTGCGGTAGTCCGCCATCCTGGCGTCCGAATGCTGTGCCGCAGTCAGCTCATCGTAGTCCACACCACGGTCCACGGCCGAAATGGAGGGGAGGGCAGGGCGGGACAAGGCGTCAGCAACGGTGTTGAACTTGCCCGCGACGTGCTGAACGTCCGTGGTAAACTCCGATATGTAAACGAGGTGTCGCTGCTGTCGGGCGGAGCACGGGTCGGACGCCTTACCCAAGGCAAAGGTAAGGGGTTTGTGGTCCGTAAAGGCAGTGAATGTGCGACCTTTGAGGCTCTTTGTCGAAGGCGCTGTAGTTGCGCTCGGGAGCTCGCAGTTGACGGCTAAAAAAGGCCAGCAGCCGTCAACGAGCTGCTCCTGGACGCCGCCCACAGCCGAGTCCAAGGTGTGTTGGCACCCTCGTCTGCCTCCGAGGACCATTCGAGCTCCCGAGGCTTGTCCGCGAGGTACTGGAACAGGGGGCGCATGATTTTGGCAGCTGCCGGCACGAAACGGTGATAAAAATTCACCATGCCGACAAATTCCTGCAACCCCTGTACCGTGCGCGGCCGGGGGAACTGCCAAATGGCCTCGACCTATGAGGGTAGAGGGGCGGCGCCTGAAATGTGACACTGTGCCCCAGAAGGGAGATGGAACGGAGGCCGAACTGGCACTTGGCAGTGTTGATTACGAGGCCGTGGTCGAGGAAGCGCTGGAAAAGGGTACGCAGGTGCACGATGTGCTCATCCTGGGTGTGGCTTGCTACCAGGGCGTCATCGAGGTAAATGAACACAAACGGCAGACCCCTCCCAACCCTGTCCATAAGCCTTTGGAATGTCTGCGCGGCATTCTTTAATCCAAAAGGCATACGCAGCCACTCAAACAGCGGTTTTGGGAACATCGTTCGGGTGAACAGGAATCTGATTATAGCTCAGGGCAAGGTCAACTTGGGGCAGGGCATCGCCATCGTCTCGCCGAGGCGAATGGCGCGCTGGCGTGGAAACCTGGTTGATGGAGGTGCCATCATGCTGTTTTGCCAGCCAGAGTTCGTCGGCCCTCTCGGCGAGCTATATGGTGTCGGCGAAATCGGCGCCGGCGAGCATGAGGCGGACGTCGTCAGGCATCTGCTCCAAGAAGGCCTGTTCAAAGAGTGGACACGGGCGGTGGCCGTCCATCATCAAGCAATTCCGTCATCAGCACGGACGGCTTGCGATTGCCCAACCCGTCCATGTGTAGGAGGCGGGCGGTGCGGTCTCTGCTGCTGAGCCCGAACGTGCGAAGGAGGGCTTTGAGACCTTCGTATTTAGCGAGTGCCGGCGGGTCTTGCAGGAAAGGCAATAACCACGAAGCTGTCTCCTGTGTGAGCGCTCCGACGACATGGAAGTACTTTGTGTTGTTCACCACGATGTTACGGAGGTGGAATTGTGCTTCCACGTGGGCGAACCAAACCTTGAGGCCGACGGCATTCTGCTGAGCGTCGGGAACGGCGGCGGCTTGCATTCTCGGCGTCCAATAAACGATTGGGGTCACCAGTTTGGCGAGTCAAGACTGTGAGTTAATTCAATGAACTTTATTACGAACGGTAAAACAATGAATAAACGCGATTCGATAAGGCAGCCAACAAAATGATGTTGCATCCACAAGTGTGGAACTCGACAAAAGTGCGCGAAAATTGCTCCCTGCGCCCACGTGACTGGAGCAGCCAATCCGAGGGTTTGGCTACCCCAAGGCCGCTACAATGTAATTCAGAAAAATCAGTTCAGACAGGTTGAATGCCAGTGTCAAATGTGAAATTACATAATCAATCTCCAAACAGTTTAATGAAACAATGTTTCATCTAAGGAAGGGAAATTAATTTATGATGAATGGCATCTTATTTTAAATTATTCATAACCTGGGTGGTTCATGCTGTTGCCAAGTTTAATATTCAAAGATGTTCATTCTAGTATTCTGCTGCTCACGAAAGCAGAGCTAGATAATTCATCAGAACAAATCAATCACAGCAATCAACTGTCAGCAAAACATTGTATTAAATTAGAACAAAGCTCCTGCAATTTAGATAGTGCTACAACTTCTGCTTTCATTATTGAGACCACTACTTGAGAGTCTTGCAGTGTCAGAATCATACTGTAGGCACAAGGAACTGCACCTTGATTAACACACAACCTGCTGGAGTAACTCAGCATATCAGGCAACATCTCTTGAGAACGTGGATAGGCAATGTTTTGGGTTGCGACCCTTCATGAGAATCATATTGCAGAGTCTACACTCATCTCATTTTTTATTCTCCCCACATTCCCATCAGAAAACCAGCAAAGTCACAGGAAAAAATACAAGCACAACACAGACAGCACCATAGTGCACATTTTAACCCAGGCCACCGTTCTGTTTGCCCCCTTCAATGACAAAAACCAATGCAGATTCTATATCATCAAATTCAAAATCTTCTAAACCAAGCTATGGCCTCATTAGAGACCAGTAACTAAAAGTCACAAGGCACTTCAGCCCTTTTCAACTGTACTCAAAACAATTACCTTTCCATGCATGAGCAGTCGGATGGTAAGAGTAACATTCAGACCGCCCTCGTTGACCTTTGGCTCCATTGTGATGGCAGTATTACAATTTCGGGATTTCTTGGGAAAGGTGTAAACACGTGATGCACCTGCTTGACACAAAGAAGTGTTGCATACATTTAAAGATAAAACACTTTCCAGTAATTAATGTTCTCAAGTAAAAGATGGCTGTTTCAACTTAAATATCCATGAAGCTAAAATTATTATTTTTTAAATCATGGTAACCAAAAATTCTGAATGAATGGAACAAATGTAGCATCAGTACCTACCCTCACCACCCAAACCTGTTCTTTTTACAAACTAAATATTCAGGAAATAGATTTTAATATAATCTATTTGTCCCTGTATGTACATCACGTTTGCATTCATAAATATCTGCTCATTACACTTAAGTCTGCATGTTCCTCAAGTTTTCTTTGCAAATGTTCTCTCTCTCTCTCTCTCTCTCTCTCTCTCTCTCTCTCTCTCTCTCTCTCTCTCTCTCTCTCTCTCTCTCTCTCTCTCTCTCTCTCTCTCTCTCTCTCTCTCTCTCTCTCTCTCTCTCTCTCTCTCTCTCTCTCTCTCTCTCTCTCTCTCTCTCTCTCTCTCTCTCTCTCTCTCCCTCCCTCTATTTCTCTCTCTCCCTCCCGCTATCCATCTCTCTCTCCCTCCCTCCCTCCCTCCCTCCCTCCCCTCCCTCTCTTCTTGTTTGACTGTCTATGAGTTCAAGGAACTATGCCTAAACGGTACACAATAGCACAAAAATCTTTGCAGAATCTTACTAAGCTTTTTCCCGTGGTCATTAGTATCAAGTTTCTTCACATTTGATGTTATATTTCACGTTATTGATATTTAAAGTTAAAAAAAAAAACAACATTGAAAATAATAACTGCCTGTGACAGTGAGACTTTTATAGCGGATTCCAGTGATGATGTCACAATGCCACCTCACAGTCGTCCAATCACAATGGAATCTCATTTAGCCAAGCTGCCATGAAGATTCCGAAAACCGAAAGTGACATCAAAATTGGATCTCAGGCACACGCTGCAGTGAATATTCCAAAAACCGAAAATGACATCACAATGTGATCTCTGCTGCTCTGCTGCTGATCTCTGTGGCAAGGAGAGGGACGTAGTGGGGGAGATTTAAAAGTTTTAAAGTGACATTTAAAAGTTGGATTTCTTCAAATCTGCACTGGCAGTTTGGCAGTTAGGCAGTTATGGTGTCATAATGCCCTACCGGCTACAATGTTTCTATCCCAGAACACTGAGTCCTTCATAGCAAATGTCCTTCAGTGAAAGAATCTGACAGCCTAACCGAGCACAACAAAGTTTAATAATTAGATTTGCATAACAAAGGAGAAGAATCTGCCAGCTTAACCCAGCACAGCAAAGTTTAATGATTAGATTTGGATAACAAAAGATGGCCTTGTCGGTGGCACCAACATCACATTAAATTTTAGTGTAATTGCAGGTCTCCGTTGAGGGCTATGGGTGAGTGGTGGATTATTGCGTTGGGGGAACAGGTTACTTTGGGGGAACGGATGAGTGGTGGAAACTGGTTTTGTTTGGGAAACGGGTAAGTGGAGGATTATTGCGTTGGTGATGGGGCCCAGCGGGTCCCACTTGGTCTGGTCTAGTCTGTGTGTCTGTCTTGGTCTAGTATCTATTAAAACTCTGTGTCTGTGTGTGTGTGTGTGTGTGTGTGCGCACCATTTTGCATTTGAAACGTGTCTCCTCGAAAACCAGATGCAAAAACGCGGAGATTTTTACAATTTCAGTAGAGATTTAACTTATGATTTCAGAAATCCACTCCTCTCAAGATTTGTTCAATTATTTCCCCAGATTTTGAATAAAATTGTTCACAAAACATCAAAAAAATTTAAATCAAACTGCTGCATGAGTCACAGTGTCACCTCACAGATGTCCAACCACAATGGATCTCATTTACATATATTACATCACAATGGGGCAGGGGTGGGAGATTGGAACCTTCACATGGTCCCACTAAAATCAAACTGCTGCATGAGTCACAGTGCCATCTCACAGATGTACAATCACAATGGATCTCATTTACATATGATATCACAATGGGACAGGGGTGGGAGATCTCTCCCTCCCTCCCTTTCACCCCCGTGCCTTTCCCTCACTCCCCCTTCTCTCTCTCCCCCCTTCTCTCTCCCCCTTCCTCTCTCCCTCCCCTCTCTCTCTCTCTCCCTCCCAACTCTCTCCCCTTCCCCTCCACTCTTTCCCTCTCTCTCTCTCGCCCCCTCCACTTTCTTCATCTCTCCCCTCCCTCCCCCCCTTCTCCCCCACCCCTCTCCTCTCCCCTTCCCTTCCCCCACCCCCCTCTCTACCCCCTCACCACCCTTCACCCTTTCCTCCTCTACCACCTCTTTCCCTACCCGTCTCCCCCTTCACCCTCCCCGCTCTCCTCCCTTCGCCCTCCCCTCTCCACCCCCTCCCCATCCCCCCTCCCCACTCTCCCCCCCCCATCTCCCCCTCCCCATCTCCCTCTCCCCTCCTCACCCACCCATCCTCTCCTCCTCCTCTCCACCCCTTCTCCCTCTGTCTCTTGCCCTTCTGTCTCTGCTCCTCTCTCTCTGTCTCTCCTCATTCTCTCTCTGCCCTCACCCACTCCCCCCCCCCCCCCCCTAGACGCGCATGCGAGTTGGGGGCAGTGCGTCAGTGGATAGGGCGGTTATGGGGTAAAAGGTGCAAATTAATAATATTAATATAATATCAAGGGGGGTAGTTAGCGTGTGTGTGGGGTGGTAGTTAGTGTGTGTGATGCCACATGCCGCCCCCCTCCCCCCCCCGCAACCGCACGTTGGGGGAACAGACCCAACGGGTCTACACTTGGCCTAGTACATAATTAAAACTCTGATCTTTGTGCTTTCCGATTTGCGTGATTTTCCCATTTGTGCAAAAACGGTACACGATAGCTCTACGATTTTTCGCCACCTTACTCACCATTCTCCCGTACAGCAAGTGCAACAAGTTTTGTTCCGATCAATGGTATATTTTATAAGCCATTAAGGTTTAAAAATCTTTAAAAATGGGCATGTGCAGATTGGTCCCTTCTCCTGTCAATCAGCGCTACACAGATCGGTCTCCTCTACTGTCAGTCAACGCCAAGGCCGGGATGGCGATGCCCTTTCCTGCACACACACACAAATTTGTCCAATCGTCAAGTCAACGGGATCTAAACCGCAGCTAACACCCACACAGGTCCCAGGGAGAACGTACAAACTCCGTACAGACAGCAGCCGTAGCCGGATCGAACCCGGGTCTCCAGCGCTGCAAGCGCTGTAAGGCAGCAACTCTACCGCTGTGCCACCGTACCACCCTCGTATCAGTAAAAGAGTACACACAAATATTTAGATCCAAAAGGCTTTCAATACAGTTCACTATTATAATGAACATGTGGAACTCGCTGAAAGTTAGAACGTAGCGAGTATGTATAAGGTAGCAATGTTACAAAAATTTGAGATTTAAAAAATCAAGTCTGCAATTTATCCCATCAGATAAAGCATAACAATAAGTTTAATTTGACACCTAATTCACTTTCATATCTCAAGTAATAAAAAAGTTATGGCCATTTTCATACTCGGAAATTAGCATCTTGTTCCCTAGTGATTTTCTATGGACATAACAAAAAAGCTGTGATCGTGGACAGTCAAAAGCACATAACCTTCTTAAAAATTAAGAGAACTGAATGAAATTTTCAGTTATCATAGATTGAACCATTCTGAAACAAATATAAAATAATCTAACTTGGATGACCTGAAATTAAAGCATATAATTAGTTAGTTACCCAATTGTAGCTAATTTCAAACTTCAATTTACTAGATCTAAACATCTATCCATTTCTTAATAAATGATTAACATTTTTAAATAGCCCAAGTGTCCAAATAATATTCACAAATAATTCACAATAAAACACGATTTTTAAATCTCATTTACATCAATTTATAGGCCAAATGGAAGGAATTTAGTGTTCAATTGCTGTAAATTAAAGTCAATTTAAATCGGCTTTCTAGTGGGTTCATGTGGAACGCGCTGGTTTAGAACGTTCACATTGCGCTAGATTTATGCCCTCAAATGCCCAGAAAAATACTGCGGGATATAAAGAGCCCAAAATGAGCTACTCGCTATAGAAAACTTTATACACAGGGTTATATACATGCCCCATTTAATGTAAAAATAAGGTACATACCTTTAATTGTTTGCTTTATAAAACCCTGGGGCTGCGAGAGGTTGCGAGTTTAGAGAGTGATTTTTAAATTACTCTAACTATTTTACAAGGCCATAAAAACTTAATAATACCTTTTGCGACGGGGTCTTTCAGCGATTTTCCGTTAATGATTTACTAGGCTGAACATTTTCGATTGCAACAGCCTAGTAAAAATCGCGTTTTAAACCCGCCCCCTCTAAACAGCGCCAAAATCACACACAAGGGGTGGGGCAGATGCTCAGCCACGATTCAGGTACGTTTTGTAACATACCTATATAAGGAGCACAGCATTGCAGCCACTGCCGCACAGCACCGTCGACCGGGATTCTATTCAGATCTCGGGTGCTAGCTGTGTAGAGTTTGCATGTTCTCCATGACAGCGCTGGGTTACCCCTGGATGCTCCGGTTTCCTTTCTCATTACTGACATGCACATTTATAGGTTAACTAGACCAAGGGGGTCCTGTTGGGTCCTGTCCCCTCAACGTGTGGTTACGGGGGGGGGGGGGAGGAGGGGGGCAGCCTTTGGCATCACACACACTAACCACCCCCACACACGGGGAGGGCTGGTTCCCGAACACAATACTCCACCGCTCACCCATAGGTCCCAATATTCACCAATCCCTAGAGAGAGGGGGGGCGGGGGGGCAGAGAGGGAGGAAGGGGCAGAGAGGGAGAGGCAGAGAGGAAAGGGGGGTCAGAGAGGGAGGGGGCAGAGAGGGGGGGGCAGAGGGGGACGACCCCCGTCCCCCCTCTCCTCCCTCCCCCTCTCCTCCTCCCTCTCCCCCATTCCCCCCCCTCTCCTCCCCCCCTCTCTCTCTTTCTCTGCCCCGGGGAGGGGGTAGAGAGGGAGGGGGTAGCGGCAGCACCTACCCAGGTCGTAGAGCAGGTCTCCCCACCAGGCGCCAGCCAGAGCTAGGCTGCAGCCGGCGTGGATCAGAGCGAGGACCGGAGCGATCTGAGGACAGTGAAAACCAGCAGAAAGCAGGCTGATCGTGGCTTCTGCGAGGGTAAGCACACCCGCCAGCATGACAGTCGATCGGGCGGGGGAGACGGAGACGTCATCCCCTGTGACGGCCGCCATGGCCACTTTTCCACTGTGCTTGTCCGCGCCCGTGCTGCAATAACAACCGCCGCCGCCATCTTGTGGAAATTAAAGGAGCCCAGCGGAGCGCGCTGCACGACTTGATCACGTGTTCAACGGCTTCAATCCAGAGCCCTGGGGGTGGGGGGGGGAGGGCGGCTGGGCCGCGTAACTCGCAGCTCGTGGCTGCGCGTTGAAAACTATGCGCATCTTGCCGCGAGGAGCATAGGGATTGTGACGTCATCCAGCTCTCTTCAGCACGTTAGATTTTAAAAATATGTCAGATTGGTGAACAATTTTAGTAAAAAACTCGTGAAATAATTAATCAAATTTTCAGATGAGGGGATTTTTGAAATCATGAAGTAAATCTCTACCGGAATATGTAAAAAATTGAGCGTTACTGCGTTGGGTTTTTGAGGAGATGTGAATCACATATGAAAAAACACACACACACAAATACATCCACATCCAAGATAGTTTTAATAGTTATATGATTGTCATCTATAAGTTGTACCCAGTGTGTAGGGAATGAATATTAAAGAGGGATAACACAAAACTAGTGTGAATGGGTGATCGATGGTCAGCGTGAACTCGTTCCGAGATGGTCAGTGTGAACTCGATCCGAGTGTGCTGTCTCCCTAAAGGCCCAAATTCCCTGCTGTATCTTTTTTTCTAAATGGTGTAGGGAGTGGATGAAAAAGTGAGATATCATGGAACTAGTGTGAACGGGAGATCGATGGTCAGTGTGGACTTGGTGGGCCAAAGGCCTGTTTCTGCTGTATCTCTAAACTAAAGATCAGACCTGTGTGAACTTGAATTCAAGCAAAACAACAATTCAACAGTCTGCAATGACAGATTATATCGTTCAAGGAATCTTTCCTCTAGCCACTATGATTGAAGACAGGGGAAAGGAGATATTTTCGATACGCATGCGAGCTCTCCACGAGACATTCAAAGCCATCCAAAGATAAATCTTCAAAACACAGTCTCTTGATTAATAGTTTCTTTATTGTCGTAGTAAAAACAGTAAGATATTCATCCAAATTTCTTCTTGTTTAAGTACATTTTGATCTTACTCGTAGTCTTACTCGTGCATGGTCGAATGCAGTGCCTTCCCCAGACTTCTTCAAAACTAAAACTAAAAACTACTAGCGCGTCTGCGTGAGAATCCCAGCTTCAAACACGCCTCAGACTACGTAATAAATCCCACCCACATAATTACAGGCAGATAAAATTTAAAGGTAACTGGTTATAGTTATAACATACTGAGTTGAGCTAAATGGCTGCTTCACAGTCTGATGGAGCCCTTTAAGATAGAGTAACTTCAGTTAACCTGGGTAAATTCCCATGAAAGTAATGGACAGGGAAATTAACGCCAGAGCTTTCTTGATGTCCAAAGAGAGTAAAAAGCAGGGTAGAAAAAAAACACACCGGCCATATTGTTGATAGATGGAAGAATCGGGCCGATGGCAGAAAGCTCAAAGAGAAGCAATAAAATGAGAAGCAAAAGAACTGAGAAAAACTAGCAGCTAATGAAAAGGAAACCTAAAATTATTGTACAGGTAGGTAAAACATATAAACTTATCAAGAGGAGGCGGACAAATAGAAGATCAATTTAGAAATATTCCCATGAAGACAGAGTACAGGGCTGAATATGAAATGAGAGTTTTATATCAATTGTCACCAAGAATGATGATACTCATGGAGTCCCAGTAAAGGAAGATGCGGCTGAGATTTTGGATGGTTGATAAAGGGCAGCATTTGAAAAGTTGGCTGTAAAACAAATAAATTACCTGGTACAAAAAAATGCTGGAAAAACTCAGCGGGTGCAGCAGCATCTGTGGAGCGAAGGAAATAGGTAACGTTTCGGGCCAAAACCCTTCTTCAGACTGGTCAGGGAGGTCAGAGCTGATGATGGACTGGGCAGCGTTTACTACTTTTTGTAGTCTTTTTTGCTCATGGGCACTCAAGTTGCCGAACCAAGCCACAATGCAACCAGTCAGCATGCTCTCTACTGTGCACCTGTAGAAGTTAGAGAGGGTCCTCCTTGACATACTGACTGTCCGTAATCTTCTCAGGAAGTAGAGGCGCTGATGTGCTTTCTTTATAATAGCATCAGTGTTCTCGGACCAGGAGAGATCTTCAGAGATGTGCACGCCCAGGAATTTGAAGCTCTTGTCCCTTTCCACCATCGACCCGTTGATATAAACGGGAGTGTGGGTCCCCATCCTATCCTTTCCACAATCAGTCCACAATCAGTTCCTTGGTTTTGCTGGTGTTGAGGACCAGGTTATTGTGCTGGCACCATTTGGTCAGTCGGTCGATCTCACTTCTATACTCTAACTCGTCCCCATCAGTGATACGTCCCACAACAGTGGTGTCGTCAGCGAACTTGATGATGGAGTTCGCACTATGACCGGCTACGCAGTCATGAGTATATAGTGAGTACAGCAGGGGGCTGAGCACGCAGCCTTGAGGTGCTCCCGTGCTGATTGTTATCGAGGCTGACACTTTTCCACCAATTCGAACAGTCTGTGGTCTGTGAATGAGGAAGTCGAGGATCCAATTGCAGAGGGATGCGCAGCGACCCAGTTCTGAGAGCTTGGTAACCACCTTGGAGGGGATGATTGTATTAAATGCCGAGTTGTAATCAATGCATAACAGTCTGACATATGTTGTACAAGTGGTCCAGAGCGCAGTGGAGAGCCAGCGAGATCGTATCCACCGTTGATCTGTTGTGGCGGAAAACGAACAGTAGTGTGTCCAGGATTTTCTCGAGGTAGGAGTTGATTTGCGCCATGATTAACCTCTCGAAGCACTTCATCACCACCGACGTTAGTGCCACTGGTCGATAGTTATTGAGGCACTTCACCTGGCTCTTCTTGGGACCGGTATTATTGATGCCCTTTTAAAGCAGGTGAGAACCTCGGACCTCAGAATTGAGAAGTTGAAAATATCCGTAAAAACTCCAGCCAGATGGTCCACACAGGTTTTTAGTACACGACTGGGTATACCATCAGGACCAGGCGCTATTCGAGGGTTCACCCCTCTGAAGGATTTTCTGACGCCGGCCTCTGTGACTGTGACTGAAATACCATCACAGCGAATGGGGGCTCGAGAAGGCACATCAGTGTTCTCCCTATCAAAGCGTGAGTAAAAAGCATTGAGCTCGTCAGGGAGTGATGCTATGCCGACATTCGAGCTACCTCCTGATTTTGCCTTGTAGGAGGTGATTGGAATAGATGCTGGTGACCTTTAATGCTGAGAAATGCAGTGTTACACTTTGTACAGTAAAGGTGCTTTAGCTGGATAAATTTAATTGCGGCAGAAAGCACATGGATAGGCACCTATCACACAAATCAGAAAGATCGCATGTAGGGTAAAGTATTAATGACTGCAGAAGGAATATTGACTATGATATAGTTGGGATCACTGAGACATGGCTCCAGGGTGACCAAGGCTGGGAGCTGAACATCCAGGGATATTCAATATTCAGGAGGGATAGACAGAAAGGGAAAGGAGGTGGGGTAGCATTGCTGGTTAGAGAGCAGATTAACACAATAGAAAGGAAGGACATTAGCTTGGAGGATGTGGAATTGATATGGGTAGAGCTGCGAAACACTAAGGGGCAGAAAACGCTAGTGGGAGTTGTGTACAGGCCACCTAACAGTAATAGTGGAGTTGGGGGATGGCATCAAACAGGAAATTAGAAATGCGTGCAACAAAAGTAAAACAGTTATAATGGGTGATTTTACTTCGGAGTCACGTGAGTGACTTCGTGAAGAAGCCCGCCCCAGGACGCATTGCGGCATTACGTTTCAGCATGCAAAGCGGCAGCCGGGAGTCAGGGCTCCCGAAGAAACGAGAAGAAATCTAAGTTTAGGTAAGTACTTACCTTTACTGTTACAGCCCCTTTGCGTCTGCTTATTTCCCGCAGGGCGTGCAAGCGGCCCCCTTGGACTCCGGGAGGAGTTTTTCCGTTCGAGGGAGGGGAGGAAAGACGCTACTAGGGAGAGAGAGCGCCGGCGGACCATGAATGGGAGCTGTGCCGGTGCCGGTAAACTCTCCACAGGGGCGACATTGAGAGCGCAGGAAGACGGCGCTAGCACTGCGTTGGGGTCCCCTCAGTCCTCGCTCGCTCGCGAGTACTGTCCAGGTGAGGCAGGCAGGCGGGCGGGAGGAGGCTTCCGACATTTGCGGAGCCGTTAGGGGGACCCACTGTGCAGTGCTGGCGTGGAGTGCGCTGCAGCCCGAGTGCAGGTGAGCAGCAGCCCGAGTGCAGAGAGAAAGAGAGCGAGGACCGCTAATCAGCGCCCCGCTCCCGACTCTGCATCAAGCCGTCAGCATCAGCTGCGGGCTTGGGGGGGAAATGCTGCACCTGCCCGCTCGACGAAAGGACGTCGTTGGGCAGCAAACAGGGGTGGACCGCTTAGCGGGCGGTCCGCAAACCCGACACCGGGACCGAGCCAGCCCGCTAGCACCTGAGCAGCGGGCTGGATGTGTGTAAAACCCGACGGTGGAGCTGACATCGGACTGGGACGTCTCTCCACCCAGGAGGGGGAGAGAGCCGCCTGAGCTGCAGGAGCGGCTCTTGGGCATTGGAAAGGTGAGTTTGCAGTTGTGTTTTATTACAGATTTCAGGAACTCAACGCAAAAAACTCGCAAAGAGAAACTGCCCCGCTCCAACTCTACCAGCGGGGCAGCAACCGGCGGCAGCGTCGCTCGCAGAGCATTTTCGCTATCCCTGAGACCGAGCCAAGCCAGTCTCGCCAGAGCCTACACGGCGGACTGGGAAAGCGGCCAGGAAGCCAAACGGCCGGTCGTCTCCGATTCGTCAGAGGGGGACATGTCTCTACCAAAGCAGAGAGAGACAGCCGCCTGAGCTGCACTTAGCAGCTCCTGGAGGAGAAGGTCCACCGGGAACAGCAGCGCTCCCGGCGAGACAGGACAGGCACCTCCTCCATAGTGTCGTTCAGGCACTGCCCTTTGCTACCCTCATACCACGGGTTGGAGCAGGAGGCTAGCATTGGTGACCAGGGCAGGGCTGGTCTGCAAATGGGGCAGGCGGACAAAATCGGGAGTATGCATGAGGTGCAGGATCAGGAACAGCTGTTGGGTGTCGTGGACCGCTTCGTAGCAACCCCACGGGCTGGAGCACTGCCGGAGCCAAAACAATGGCAGCCAGCAAGAATATACAGCACCAGAGAACTATGAGGCCCTTAAGGGGAATAAGCCTAAAACAGCAAAATCTGGAAGTTGTGGGGGCCCTTATGCGGGCATAAAAACTCAAGCTACAGCGGATCCGAAGGCTCCTGATGTCAGCTATCACAGCCTATGCTTGTTCTGTGGAGATAACGAGATCAACACGATTCGAACTAAATAATCTCTGAAGGGAAATACAACACCTGCCCTCAATCTCAAAGATGCAGGCTTGAGCAAAGCCCAGCAGCGGAGGCAGACTCACTGCTATTTGGGAGAGATCTGAACAAAAAGCTGAAGGAGATCGAAGAGGTATCAAAAACCTTCGGCATCATGAGGGCAGGCCAAGGGACGAGCAAACCACGACTTTCGATACCCTAACAGCAGCACCTCACGGCATCCACCAGTCTATGTCTAGAATATGGGACTGGTGAAAGCTTGGGGCCGCACTATCCCCAAAGATCTTTTAGATCAGGGCCCGCCGCGGACCCCCTGGAAAATGCGCCCCCCCCCAACGTCGCCAGCACATCCTCAGAACAAAAGCACTCAGAAAACAGAAAACACAAAACCGCCAATAACCATGGGTCTGGTTCCTACCAGCATATAGAGCGCTTTCTTGGACTATCTTGGCTTTCATATTAATTCAGTCCACGTAACTATAAGGATGCCAAGAGACAACATAGTTGAATTGGCACAAACAAGCACAAAGTAATGGTCAAACTACCAACTACTCGACAAATAACAGAGTAATTGGGAAAAAAATGGTACCATTTCTGTCTACATCATTCAGATGTTAGTATCAAAAACAACATATAGGTTGTCATTGAGCATCTCATGAAGTTACCCACTGAAGTAATATCAGAAAGACAGTGGTGGGGTTACCACTTATACTGGGCATTAATTATCTAAAAAATGTTCGGGTGAATTTTATGAGTTTTAAAGCACTTGCATGTATGGGTATAAATAGACTACACTATGGAGGTGGCCTATATTAACCATATGGCAGCATAAAGTCGGTATCATATGAGAAGTTGGTCAAACCAATTTGGCAATGGTATATCCATAGATGTATTTGACTATCAACAACTTACCTGGGCGGTAAGAAAAATACAGTGACAGACACCAGGTCACATAATATTAAGGACTACATCAATTAGATGTTTTCATATAAAGTTAACAAAACTATTAAGCTATATGATGCAACAGATATTAATGCATTTCATTGTCGCTGTACTGTACACTGACAATGACAATTAAAATGGAATGTGAAACTGATATCGATTATTTGCATTAACGCTATATCACCAGGTGTTCGGGGATGTCCTATGTATGTCGCGGGGGGAAACCAGACCCTGGGCCAGTGGAATCCTCATTTAAAAAAAAAAAAAAAAAAAAAAAAAAAAAAAATTTCTCTGGGACAGATAGTTCCAGCAGAAAGATCGTCAGCTATATATATTAACTTTTCTGACCTATAGGTCATGTTGTCATTCAAGAATGTATTTATAATATTGATAGACAAATGCGTTCACGCTGCATTGGTGAAATTAATTCTATGTATTTTTCCCTTCTGCCTCACCAATCGAGAACAACGCACAGTACAAAAGGATTCTGCTTCAGGTATTTGATAGTACCTGACGGACTTACGCAGCCCTTGTTTCACTTCACGCCATGACATGGCTGTTGAAACTTGGATGGTGTTTTTCCAGTACCCAGAATTATTAATATCGGAGGCGGGCACAAATCAACTGTGCCATGAGAAATAAGCTCCTGAGCTGCAGATTCTGCGCAAGCCTCTGGGACTGGGATTGTTATACTGAATAATCGACACCATGTCAGCATCCTTTTGAACATCCACTGGACTACAACACTTGTCCAGCATCAAGAGAAGTACTGCAAGGATAAAGGGGAAAACCTACTCATCCGATACAGGTACTACGAACTGGAATTCCTGGAGAACCTTCATCATGATGAAGGATTCGGCTACAGTGCCATCAACACAGCTAGAATTGCCCTGCCTGTTCTTTTTCAAAACAGCTACAGGACAACAGGCCATGGGGTCACTGGCTGGTGGTAATTTGAAGGGTATTAAAACTCTAAACCACTAGACTAGGTACACCTATATATGGGATGTCACAGTGGTTAACCACACTTCAGGGGATCCCACCAGCCAGAGTCCTAAACCTGAACCTTCTATGCACTAAAAACATATGTTAAAGGCACATGGAGCAGCACAGAGTGTCCAGTCACTACTCCTATTTTCAACTAGACACCATGCTCACAGCTTCAGACCAGATCTCTATCATTTGTTCAGGGAATGGTCAAACCAGACCAGGAACACCTTATCCAGTCATAAAAAACGGGCTACCCGCCAGAAAACACGGTATGTGCCAAGACCCTATTACCTTACATAGACACAACCTAATTATGCGAGGGAGATGAAAAGCCTTGTGGGTTGGTCACAAAACACCTTGTGGTCGGGTAACAAGCCTTTTTTGAAATGGCTCAAGCAGGTTAAAGCTCCTGGGATAAAACTAACATGTATAAAGTTGTCATCCCACAGGAGAAGCTTCCACGTCAATGGCAAAAGAATGGACGTGCCTGTAAACCACATCCTGGCTACAGCAGAATAGTGGGGGTAAAACGTTCAGAGAAATAAATTATTATAAACTGTTGACAAAACCTGTTTTTATTTGCAGGAAGATTCCAATCTGCAAATATTCAAATTAGCCAAGGGGAGCATTTAAAATTCTTCAGTGTTATTGTAAAAATACCATTGGTTTTTTTCTATAAACAGAATCATTGGTTGATTATGATAACACGCTTCCTCCCTCAAAGGCTTCGGCAGCGAGTGATATAAGCTGTTACACGGTTTGAAATCACAGAGCTTTGAAATCTTCACGAAGTCAATCACGTGACTCCGAAGTAAAATAGTAAGATTAAACGATAACTTACCAGTTTGAAGTTTGATCTGTATTTTATGAGGAGTTACGATGAGGGATTACGTGCCCTCCGCTCCCACCCTCATTACATGGATCAAACTGATAATTGATGTCTCTTTATTCTTTACTATGTTACTTCAAATACGTGTCTGTCTGTGATTCCACACCGCTGCTTTGAAGTTATGCCGCAATGCGTCCTGGGGCGGGCTTCTTCACGTAATCCCTCATCGTAACTCCTCATAAAATACAGATCAAACTTCAAACTGGTAAGTTCTCGTTTAATCTTACTATTTCAATCTACATATAGATTGTGTGAATCAAATTGGCAAGGGTGCAGAGGAAGAGGATTTCTTGGAATGTATGCGGGATAGTTTTCTAAACCAATATGTAGAGGAACCAACGAGAGAGCAGGCTATTCTAGATTGAGTATTGAGTAATGAGGAAGGGTTAGTTAGCAGTCTTGTTGTGCGTGGCCCCTTGGGTAAGAGTGACCATAATATGGTTGAATTCTTCATTAGGATGGAGAGTGACATTGATAATTCAGAAACAAGGGTCCTGAACTTAAAGAAAGGTAACTTTGAGGGTGTGAGACATGAATTGGCCAAGGTAGACTGGCAATTGATTCTTAATGGGTTGACGGTAGATATGCAATGGAAGGCATTTAAAACTGCATGGATGAACAACAACAATTGTTCATCCCAGTTTGGCAAAAAAATAAATCAGGGAAGGTAGTGCATCCGTGGATAACAAGGGAAATCAGGGATAGTATCAAAAACAAAAGATGAAGCGTACAAATTAGCCAGATAAAGCAACCTACCAGAGGACTGGGAGAAATTCAGAGTCCAGCAGAGGAGGACAAAGGGCTTAATTAGGAAAGGGAAAATAGATTATGAAAGAAAACTGGCAGGGAACATAAAAACTGACTGCAAAATCTTTAAAGATATGTGAAGAGAAAAACATTAGTTAAAACAAATGTAGGTCCCTTGCAGTCAGAAACAGGTGAATTGATCATGGGGAACAAAGACATGACAGACCAATTGAATAACTACTTTGGTTCTGTCTTCACTAAGGAAGACATAAATAATCTTCCGGAAATAGCAGGGGACCGGGGGTCAAATGAGATGGAGGAACTGAGTGAAATCCAGGTTAGCCGGGAAGTGGTGTTAGGTAAATTGAATGGATTAAAGGCCGATAAATCCCCAGGGCCAGATAGGCTGCATCCCAGAGTACTTAAGGAAGTAGCCCCAGAAATAGTGGATGCATTAGTGATTTTTCAAAACTCTTTAGATTCTGGAGTAGTTCCTGAGGATTGGAGGGTAGCTAATGTAAACCTACTTTTTAAAAAGGGAGGGAGAGAGAAAACGGGGAATTACGGACCACTTGGTCTAACGTCAGTAGTGGGGAAACTGCTAGAATCAGTTATTAAAGATGGGATAGCAGCACATTTGGAAAGTGGTGAAATAATTGGACAAAGTCAGCATGGATTTATGAAAGGTAAATCATGTCTGACGAATCTTATAGAATTTTTCGAGGATGTAACTAAGTGGATAAGAGAGAACCAGTGGATGTGTTACACAAAATTGCTGGAGAAACTCAGCGGGTGCAGTAGCATCTATGGAGCGAAGGAAATAGGCGACATTTAGGGCCGAAACCCTTCTTCAGACTGATGGGGGGTGGGGGGGAGAAAGAAGGAAAAAGGGAGGAGGAGGAGCCCGAGGGCGGGGGGATGGGAGGATACAGCTCGAGGGTTAAGGAAGGGGAGGAGACAGCAAGGGCTAGCAAAATTAGTGGATGTGTTAGCAGTGGATGTGCTATATCTGGACTTTCAGAAGGCTTTCGACAAGGTCCCACATAAGAGATTAGTATACAAACTTAAAGCACACGTTATTGGGGGTTCAGTATTGATGTGGATAGAGAACTGGCTGGCAGACAGGAAGCAAAGAGTAGGAATAAACGGGTCCTTTTCACAATGGCAGGCAGAGACTAGTGGGGTACCGCAAGGCTCAGTGCTGGGGCCCCAGCTATTTACGATATATATTAATGATTTGGACGAGGGAATTGAATGCAACATCTCCAAGTTTGCGGATGACACGAAGCTGGGGGGCAGTGTTAGCTGTGAGGAGGATGCTTGGAGGCTGCAAGGTGACTTGGATAGGCTGGGTGAGTGGGCAAATGCATGGCAGATGCAGTATAATGTGGATAAATGTGAGGTTATCCACTTTGGTGGCAAAAACAGGAAAGCAGACTATTATCTGAATGGTGGCCGATTAGGAAAAGGGGAGATGCAACGAGACCTGGGTGTCATGGTACACCAGTCATTAAAAGTAGGCATGCAGGTGCAGCAGGCAGTGAAGAAGGCGAATGGTATGTTAGCATTCATAGCAAAAGGATTTGAGTATAGGAGCAGGGAGGTTCTACTGCAGTTGTACAGGGTCTTGGTGAGGCCACACCTGGAGTATTGCGTACAGTTTTGGTCTCCTAATCTGAGGAAAGACATTCTTGCCATAGAGGGAGTACAGAGAAGGTTCCTGGGATGTCAGGACTTTCATATGAAGAAAGACTGGATAGACTCGGCTTGTACTCGCTAGAATTTAGAAGATTGAGGGGGGATCTTATAGAAACTTACAAAATTCTTAAGGGGTTGGACAGGCTAGATGCAGGAAGATTGTTTCCGATGTTGGGGAAGTCCAGAACAAGGGGTCACAGTTTTTAAGGATAAGGGGGAAATCTTTTAGGACCGAGATAAGGAAAACATTTTTCACACAGAGAGTGGTGAATTTCTGGAATTCTCTGCCACAGAAGGTAGTTGAGGCCACTTCATTGGCTATATTTAAGAGGGAGTTAGATGTGGCCCTTGTGGCTAAAGGGATCAGGGGGTATGGAGAAAAGGCAGGTACAGGATACTGAGTTGGATGATCAGCCATGATCATATTGAATGGCGGTGCAGGCTCGAAGGGGCGAATGGCCTACTCCGGCACCTATTTTCTATGTTTCTATTGTCGTAAACCGTCATAAATTGTGAATGAAATTAAAAAAATACACCCATATTCAACTTAATTTCTTGCTAAGCATCTCAAAGCACATTTCAACTAAACATATTCACCCTCTGCATCATTGACATGGTTCAGTCTTTATGCTTTGGGGTCTGCAGTTCATTTAACTGTAAACCACGTACATTACTGAGGCAGTGACGACCAAGTAGATAAGGAGGAACGGAGGGAGACATAAATAGGAGGACAAGGGGAAGAGTAAGGGATGTAGAAATGTTTTTAACAATCATCATGTAGTGTATATTTTCAGGCACAATGCTTCCTGAAATGAAATGCAAATTTAAGAATAAAGCTCTAATAGACCACTCCTGACATGAACAAAGCAAAGCGCTCTTTGTTAAGGCAAATCTTCACGGTTCCATGAGCTATGCTATTGGATTAAATACGCTTCATGCTCTGTTGATCCACATTGCTATCAAAATGGTTTTTGCACACACATTTATTTTGGATCATTTTATTTTATACCACAAGATAAGAATCAATATGAGCATCTTCAACTGGCATGAAGGTACAGCACAAATGACACAACAGAATTCATTAGGCAGAGACTATAATAAAAGGAAAGACCATGTCATATTGCATTTGAGAGGTCCATATCAATAAACCAACAATTTGATCACTGATATCCAAATGTTCAAACTTCCAACTCCAATTATGTAGATGGACATTGTGACACGACTCTAGTGATTTAACACTGTTAGTTCCATGCAGAAATAAGACTAAAGGCAAATTGTCATACCAATACAAAAGATGCAGATGGTGGAAATACAAAAAAAAATTTAAAAATTGCCAGAAGTGCACAATAGGTGAAGCATTACAAGAGAAACAAATAATGAACATTTCAGGAAAAAGTTACTTCCTGAAACATTCACTCTATCATTGCATCTCTATGCACAGCAGCTACAGTGCCCTCCATACGTTTGGGAGAAAGACCCATCATTTATTTATTTGCTTCTGTACTCCACAATTTGAGATTTATAATAGAAACTAAACACATGAGTTTAAAGTGCACATTGTATTCCAGCCATCTTTAGCTTATGCTTGTTTTGGGGTCTAGACCCCTTCAGTTTTCTCTTCAGCATATAAAAGGCATGTTCAATTGGGTTCAGATCGGGTGATTGACTTGGGCACTCACGAATTGACCATTTTTTCCACTTTGAAAAACTCCTTTGTTGCTTTAGCACCATGTTTGGGATCATTGTCTTGCTGTGGAGTGAACCGGCGGTCAATGAATTTTGGGGCATTTGTTTGAACTTGAGCAGATAGGATGTGCACACACACTTCAGAATTCATTATGCTACCACCATCAGCAGTTTTATCATCAATGAAGATAAGTGAGCCAGCATCTTCAGCAGCCATACATGCCCAGGCCATAACAACCTCACCACCGTGTTTCACAGATGAGGTGGTATGCTTTGGATATTAATAATAATAATACATTTTATTTTCGGGCACCTTTCAAATCTCAAGATCACCTTACAAAGATTAAACAGAAGAGAAAAAAAACATATAGTCGGAGAAAAATAAATAATAAGGACATCATCAATACACAAATTAAAGATAGAAATCGCTCCAAAGACACAAAATCAAAAAATCAAAAAAAACACAATGTGAAGAGAGAGCAGCAGCAGCTAAAGCGCGCCAGCGTCCACTCTCTCTTCCGACAGCCATCTTGGACACAGACTAACAAAGTACCTTACACACAGAAAAATCATCCCCCCGCAGTGGTTACCACTGTGGGGGAAGGCAGAAAAGTCCAGTCCCCAACCCCAGTTCTCCCAAAAGTCAGGCCTATTAAGGCCACCGCTGTTGCCTCAACGGAGGCCCGATGTTCCTGGCCGTTCTAGCCGGGTGGTCTTGCCCCGGCGGCGGGAGAGTCCTCACAGCGGCTGGGCCACCTGGAACAGCCGCTTCCTAGCAGGGGATTGTCGGCTTCCGAAGCCGACAAGGACGCACCGAGTTGGAGCTCCCAGGCTCCCGATGTTAATGTCGGCGTCGTCCGCTCAGCTCCGCAGACCCGCAGCCCGGAGGTCCAGCTCACCGGAGCTCCAGCGAGTCGATCCAGCGCGGCGACCCAGGCAAGGCATCGCCCGCTCCGCTCCGCGATGGCGCTCCAGCGCTGTGCCGCCACCGAAGCCGAGGTGCTGGGCGGTCCCCACCAGGAAACGGCGCTCCAAGCCCGCTGGTAGGCCACGAGGACAGGTCGACGGGCAGCCCAGAGAAAAAGCTGCCTCACCGACCAGGTAGGGACCTAGAAGTAAGGTTACCTCCTTCCCCCCACAATAAGAAATCCATTTCTCCGAAAAAACGACGAACAAAACTAACTAAAAACTGAAATAAAAATGAATTAAACGGACGGCTGCTGGTTAGCAGCCGTTCCCCAAGATGGCTCCTCTTCCTCTGGGCAGATCTTGGGCAGTTCCATCTCTCCTCCATACTTTGCTCTTGCCATCACTCTGATATAAGTAAATCTTTGTCTCATGTGTCCACAAGACCTTTTTCCAGAACTATGGTTGCTCTTTTAAGTACTTCTTGGCAAACTGTACCCTGGCCATCCTATTTTTGCAGCTAACCAGTGGTTTGCATCTTGCAGTGTCGCCTCTGTATTTCTGTTCATGATGTCTTCTGTGGATAGTGATCATTGACAAATCCACACCTGAAGAGTGTTTCTGATCTGTCAGACAGGTGTTTGGGGGATTTTTCTTTATTACAGAGATAATTCTTCAGTCATCAGCTGTGAAGGTCTTCCTTGGCCTTCTAGTCCTTTTGCGCTTATGAGAATATCTTGGTTATGTAAGGAATTTTAGTGTAAAATATTTTATTAAGTAAAAGATTAGCTTGACTTTTTGGGTTCTGAATAAACTGAAGTTTTGTAATTCTGTATCATAGAACTATGGGGATCAGGAAGGCAGAAGCCTGCATACCAAGCTTTTCTGATAGTGCCAGGGGAAAAGACAATTAACAATAGTGGGAAAGGATGTGTTTTCTGTGGACTCGGGAATTTCAGTAAACAGAAATCTTCTGTGGTGTTACTGATAATGATCCTTACATTATTTAAGAAGGAATTGCAAATGTTGGGTTTTTGACTAAGTTCCAGTTGTTTAAAGTTTTGTAACTAAAGTTTGTGATTGATTTAACCACAGTATGACAAGTATATTGTATTGTGACAAGTATGCTTTGAATGGGTTGAGCCTGATTGATTTGAGTATTGCGTTTAATGTCATTGCTGCAACTCTGTATAAGCATGTGACCACATTTCCAAAACACTATAAAAGATCCTGTATGCCTTTGTTCATTAGAGTGGTGGCTCAGGAGAGTCAAGTGTCTGTTGCATACTTGATTCTGTATCCCTGACCCTCTCGCCGGTTGATGATCAGTAAAGCTTGAGTTGGTTTACCTAACCAATTGTGAGTTGTCTGTTTTTAAGCAAGTGAACCTTAATACTTAGTAAACTCACCAGTGCTCTATTTCTTCTTAATGATGTTCCAAACAGTTGATTTTGGTAAGCCTAGGGTTTGGCTGGTGTTTCTAACAGTTTTATTCTTGTTTCTCAGTCTCAGAAAGGCAGGAAGTGGCTAGTGGGGTACTGCAAGGCGCGGTGCTGGGACCCCAGCTATTTACATCGATTTAGACTAAGGGATTCAAAGACACAAAGCTGGGTTGCAGTGTGAACTGTGAGGAGGATGCTATGAGAATGCAGGGTGACTTGGACAGGTTGGGTGAGTGGGCAGATGCATGGCAGATGCAGTTTAATGTGGATAAATGTGAGGTCATCCACTTGGGCAGCAAAAAATAGGAAGGCAGATTATTATCTAAATGGTGTCACGTTGGGAAAAGGGGAAGTAAAACGGGATCTGGGGGGTCCTTGTTCATGTAAGCTTCAAAGGTACAGCAGGCAGTGAAGAAAGTGAATGTCATATTGACCTTCATAACAAGAGGAGTTGAGTATAAGAGCAAAGAGGTCCTTCTGCAGTTGTACTGGGACCTAGTGAGACCACACTTGAAGTATTGTGTGCAGTTTTGGTCCCCTAATTTGAGGAAGGACATTCTTGCTATTGACGGAGTGCAGCGTAAGTTCATAAGGTTAATTCCGGGGATGGCGGGAATGTTATATGCTGAGAGAATGGAGCGGCTGGGGCTTGTATACTCTAGAATTTAGAAGGATGAGAGGGGATCTTATTGAAACATTAAAGATTATAAGGGTTTGGACATTAACATGTTCCCGATGTTGGGGGAAGTCCAGAACCAGGGGGTCACGGTTTAAGAATAAGGGGTAAGCCATTTAGAACGGAGATGAGGAAACATTTTTTCACACAGAGAGTTGTAAGTCTGTGGAATTCTCTTCCTCAGAGGGCAGTGGAGGCCAGTTCTCTGGATACTTTCAAAAGAGAGCTTGATAGGGCTCTTAAAGATAGCAGAGTCAGGGGATATGGGGAGAAGGCAGGAATAGGGTGCTGATTATGGATGATCATCCATGATCACATTGAATGGCGGTGCTGGCTCGAAGGGCCGAATTGCCTACTCCTGCACCTATTGTCTATTCTCTATTATTGTCATAATGGCTTCTTTGACTTTCATTATCACAACTTTGGTTCTTATGTTGATAAACAGCATTAAAAATTTCCAAATGTGATGGAAGGACTGGAGGGAAGACGAGGTGCTGTGAGTTCTCTTATACCTGCATTAAGGAGGCAATTAAACACACCTGAGCAATTACAAAAACCTGTGAAGGCGCGTGTCCCAAACATTATGGTGCCCTGAAATAAGGGGACTATTTATAAACACTGCTGTAATTTCTACATGATGAAACCAAAATGTATAAAAATGGTGTTTATTAAAATCTGACAATGTGCACTTTAACCACATGTGATTTTACTAGTACAAATCTCAAATTGTGGAGTACAGAGGCAAATAAATAATTGATGTCTTTTTCCCCATACATTATGGAGGGCATTGTACCTCACCTGCTGAGAATTCCCAGGAATTTTTGATTTTAGAAGAGGTAATTTTGTTAAAAACTGATATTTGTATAATTTAATTGATATGTAAAGCAGTAACATTTGTGATGCATTTATGGCCAGTCACTCAAAAGCTTACATTTTGTACTAACACACACAGCAGCTCAGTTAACAGATTGTTCCAATGCACTGAGTTAAAGGCAACTTTACAGGGTTTATTCATTCATTGTTGTAACTAAAACTCTAAGAGAATGAACCAACTACATTAAAACAGATACACACATTCCTGTGCAGTTTTGTTGTTACCATTAATCAAATCAAATGAAATTTAGGGCTTGTATATTCCCGAGATACATTCGACACCTTAAAACGTTCTTAATTCATGCTCATCTATCTATCATTGGAGAATTGCAATAAATATGTCCAATCTTTCTGACACTCTCCTGTGACATTTAAGGTGATCTACTTTCAATAGAAGGTCTGGAGATCCAAAACTTGATAATTTCTCTTTCCACCGATGCTGCATGAATCGTTGATCGTTGAATCGTTTTTCAAGGATTTCTGCTTTTGATTCATGTCCCCAGCTCTACAGCTTTCTTTACTTTCATGATTTACATTTGATGGATCTTGCCTTTAATTCCAAGTCTGTATGGTTTTCTCTTCTGTACACTCTCAAATTGAAAGATTTATTTTCAGATTCGACCCGTTTCTATTCTGTATTTCTCTACAACTTAATTAACTGCCACTACACTTTAGTAAAGAAAAAGCAAATCCATCAAGAAACAATGGTTGGTATTCATTCTTGCATTAAATCAGCTAAACAAGAGGGTTAACAAGGAGGATCGGCTCAGAGTAGTCACGTGACCAGTACATTTCAGGCTGAAAGTATGATCAGTTTAACCAAAAAATATACAATCATCGGATACTATAGTAATTTGAATGTGCGCAGCAAATTAAATATTTTTTGTTTAGGTGTTGCATCACAGTAATATGGCTTCTCACCATCCTATTGTGTGATATTTCACTTGTCTTATCATGGTTTAATTTCATTTTTTAATGGATTCAATGTCCTTTAAACAATATCCATCAACAGCTTGCACCAGGTCAGCAAAACACATCAAATTATTTGCAGCCACAGCATTAGAGTATCAAGAGCTGGGTATAATCCTGGTTAAAACTCTTTAATCTGATGGAATCCTACTGCCTTTCCCAAATCCTCTCATTTTAACTATATACCTCACTACTCTTGAATCTCTCGTATTTTACCAATCTGACACAACCATTTAATGAAAGTGAAAACTCAATGACAGAATTCTAACAAAAGTGCAACATTTCCTGCAACAAAGCTGCCAATTTTAACGAAAAAAACATGATTAATATTGAATGCTAGCCAGTTATACATCGCTTTGCAATGCTCTACGAACTTTAATCCCTCCAAAAACAAGTAAAATAATATTTTTTTTAAAAAGCTTTTGGTTGTTCAGGTAAATGCAATATAATTTCTGAAGCATATAACATCTGTACCTTTGTAAAGTAATTATCTAGATAATATCTGTAGTTAGCAATACTTGCGAGCAGAATATCTTGGGTATTGCAACAATGATATAAGAATGCTGTATGCTCAACAATGGCAATACTAATGAAGATTAAATATTCAAAGATAGAAACAACGAACTACATATGCCGGTTTACAAAAAAAGACCAATCTGACACAACCATTTAATGAAAGTGAAAACTCAATGACAGAATTCTAGCGAAGGTGCTGGAGTAACTCGAAGTCAGACAGCATCGGGACAGACAGCATCTCCGGATAGAAGGAATGGGTGACAAATGGGAAACACCACCCATTTCTTCTATCCAGAGATGCTGCCTGTCCCTCTGAGTTACGCCAGCACTTTGTGACTTTTTTAATATAAAAGATAATTCAAATGAGTTTCCACAAAACTCTGGATTCAGGCTGAAATATTTAGAAAATCACTTGCGTTCATGATTGTTAAATGGGATTTTTTCTGAGAAAGGGAGCAATATGTAAACTTAATTTTTTTGGAAAGTTCACAAAATGAATGTGAAAGTGATGGACCTCGTTCATAGTGTTAAAAAAACACTACACAGTAGCTGTACATAAAATTGTCATAATGGTAATGAATTTTCCATGGGTTTTGATGCATAATTGCTTTTAAATTTGAAAATTCAGAAACAAAATAATAATTATTTACTAAACTGTAGGTCCGAAGCATACAATCTCTATTCTAAAGATTTTATAGATGCATGCTAGGATCAGTAAAAGACAAAAGGGCAAGGTAAATTTAAAACCTTGATCCATGCACTCATTAACAAATAACCATCTTAAGTTATTAATACAAATAGACCTTGATGGATGAATTAAAAATTTACAGGTAATCTGCAATTTATGAATGCCTGACTTATCTGCAGACAATACATACAAACAGGCATTTGAGACATGGGCGGGATCTAGGGCTGCAGGTGACTGAGATTAGCTTGAATTCTGTCACATCGGACCATTTATAAAATCACCAATAACATTTTAAAAGTTGTCTGCCGTAAAATATTTTAAATGAATATTTTTAGCCTGAGATCAGCTCGATTATGTATTGCAATGTGACAACCCATCTCTGCAGGCATCTGCAGGACACCTGGGAACTCTTCGTAAATGCATTTCTAATTCAGGAACCTCTGTTACCCGGGGAGCATCTGTATCTACAAATATAGTAACAATACAAACATAAAATCTTGTACCAAACGCACGTAAAGTGATTCATCAAACAGTGGCAAATGTAACTAAGTTGCCTACGTTGCAAAAGTTGAACTGAGAGATCTTGATAGTGTGGGCGCCATAATGGAACCTTTCCAAAACCTTTATTGTTACAGCTGATTCATTTTCACATTTTTGGCAGGGCATATACAAGAACACATGTTCAATGAACATTAGTAAACTTGAAATATGAGATTTATTTCATTTCATTAACTTCTGTGCTGATCTCTGCACTTGCAACATTTGAGGTCAATTTTAATGTCTTCAACGATTGATAGTTTATTTGAAAAGGGAGGATAAAAAAAGACTGCTCGTTGACAGGTTCCTATACAGCCCTCAGGAAATTCTCAATTTTCTCAAAACAGCAGTATTTCCAGTCTTTTCATTCACCTCCTGGCCAATGCGCCCAGTAATTTTTATTGTTTAGATTGCTGTCAAGATAAAACACAAGAGGATCAGGATTTTGGCATGGATAACCCCAATTTAGGGGTTGTGCTTGGTGGCTCACTTTGAACTAAAAATGATTTATTTTTCTCTCTCCTGTCAACTTGGTAATTTCCTTCTTTGTCTTTTCCAGTCTGTTGTTGACGATTGAAAGCAAATAATCCTCATTATAAACCCACTGACATCCACATGTCCCTTAACTACATTTTTCTCCTGCCATTTCTCTTGAAAAATGCTATGTTTCTTATTCAAAAATGCTGAAGAAACTCAGTGGGTGAGGCAGATGCTGCCTTCGATTTTTCCAGCATTTGCAGTTCTTTCTTAGTCAGGTCTGTTCCAAAATGCAATTTCCTATGTTTTTTCAGTTATTGTGAATCTCACTCACTATCCCTCTAGTTACAGAATTCTGATGATTTAGTTTAGTTAATTATTTTCATGTTTGCTGAGGTACAGTGAATAGCTTTTGTTTGCGTGCTATCCAGTCAGACATAAGACTACATACGAATACGATCAAGCCATCCACAGCGCATAAAGGGTACCACATTCAGTGCAAGATATAACAATGGAGTATAATAAAGTGCAAATTGAGATAGTTCAAAGGTCCCCAATAAGGTCGATGGCAGGACAGGACCACACTCCAGCTGATGAGAGGACCATTCAGTTTCCTGATAAACAGTGGGGAAGAAACTGCTCCCGAATCAGGAGGTATGCGTTTTCAAACTTCTCACCTCTCCGATCAGGCAAGAGATCCAGAAGAGTGACCAGGGTGAGAGTGGACTTGATTATGCTGGCATGGCACTGCGTGGTGTAGATGGAGTCAATAGAAGGAAGGCTAGTTTATGTGATGGTCTGACTTATGTCCACATTACTACGCAATTTATGGAGTCTTGGATGGTGCTGCTATACATCTCAAAAATATGCTTTCTCTGGTGCATCCGTAGGAGTTGGTTAGCGACATGCTGAACTTCCTAAGCCTTCTCAGGAAGTAGAGTTAGTGCTGTGCTTTCTTGCACATATCTCTGATCTGGCTGGCCAGGACAAATTGTTGGTGATATTTATTCTTAAGAACGTGAAGGTTTTGACAATCCCTTTTGAAGGTTTCAACAATCCTCTGCACTATCAATGTGGAATAATTGTTACTGTTTCTCCATGATGTCCTATCTTGGCCCTAGAGAACATCAGGGCTTTCAAATTAGGTATTAAAGACTCACATCTTGCTTCATTCTTTCAATTACCATGGTTGAATAATAGAAATTGCTCCTTTAAATGATGATTGCCCCACATCTTTCTAGATTAATTGATTTCAGGGTAATACTTAAATGGCAATGCAGACCGGTTCTAATGCGAGAGTTCACTGAAATGCACGAAACACTAGACAGATAGAACAAGCAGTTTGATCATTATGGTATAGTAATTTTGTGTAAACCATCACATCCTAATTCATTCTAAGCTCAAGTTACAGAATCAGTTGGTGTGCCAAATCCTTTCAAGCTGCTAGAAGCAAATGATGTAGGATTGAGACAGAAATTACAGATCACCATCTCCATTGCCTCATTTGAAATACACAAATGCAGTAAAAAAAAAAGGTTAATAAAAGGAAGAAATTAAGGTATGGCAAAATTGCAAAATGGAAGCTTTGTTAGTGTTTCGATAAAATGCCACACAATATGCAAACATTTTTGAAAACAAACTAAAATCATTCAAAAAATCTAAGAGGATTTACTGGCTTTGTGCTCTGATTTTTCCATCACTGTGGCACAGTTTGAATAAACCAAAGGAATTTGTGCAAACCCTTAGCCTGAATATATGCATTTCTGGAAGGAGCTTTGTTCGGCAGTGACAGCTGGCTCCAGAGCTGTCACTTCTAATTGGTCACATTAAGCATTTTGAAGTGAAAGCCAGACAAAGCTGACATCACCTTTGGCTCGAACTTCCTCTTCCCACAAATGGGAAGGAATATTACCACTGAAGAAAAAGGAAAAATTATGGGACACTTGTTTTCCCCTCAATTTTGCATCCAAAATAATCAGTAAGCTAAAATAAATTTGTCATTTGCTGAAAAGGACATTTTCAAACTAGCAGTCATTGAAATGATGCTGCATGTATTTAAAGTGCTGTACAACTATTATTGCGTTAGCAATAGTTTGAAAAATAAAAGCAAATAAGCTAGCCATTCAATTTAAAAATAGATAGAATTAATTTCAAGTTTCAAATAAATTATCCTCTTCGGAAAGTAATTGAACCATTGTAAGCATAGTTTCCAATTAATTTGTATTAAATAAACACAAATTTTAACTGATATTCCAGTGATATAAATTACATTTGCACCCTATTCCAGTGCAAATGTAATTTATTTAAATGGTGATGCCTCGAAAAATAATTCTCTGCAATAAAACAGATCTGGGTCACAATTCAAAGTACAATACAGATTCAAAAAGACATTTATTGATTTGACTTTTTTTTAATCACATAACTATTTTGAGATGGACTTTGTTTATACCAAATAAAATTCTCTTGAAAGTAAAGAGGCATAAAAACATAAAAGTAAGGACATTCCATTTTTCATTCGATAAAAGCTGCAGGGCGAATGTTGGAAAATGCAACCAATGTTATCAAGGAAAAGAAAGCAGTTGCAATTGTTTGATATTCATATGGAGGGGAAAATATAATTGCTCTAAAAGCTACCTTAATTTTGCAATCTCACTAAAGATAATCTCCTTTTCCCTCCCCCTCCCTCTCTCTCCCCCGCCCTCCCGTCTCAACCCCCCCCTCTCTCTCCCTCCCACGCAGCGAGGATCCGACTCCGCGCCACAGACACAGCAGCCCCGCCCCCGGCCGAGAGAAACGGGCACTCCTGCAACATTCCACTACTTACCTGGAGTAGACACGAGGCATCGAGGTGTAGAGTGCAAATGGAGATCTGAACCCACCCGGGCCCATTGCGCCGCGCGGTGAGACAGCGTCTTTTTTGCGTCACTGGCTTCCCCCAACTGCACGGATGGTCACAATTTTTCCCCCAAAACTTCCAGCGGGCTGGAACCAGAACTTCGGGTAATTTCCGTCAAAGTGGAAACGCTGATAGCGCTCCAATTTTTTTTTCCGCTTAATTTTTTTTACTCTGGGGAAAAAAACACCTTGGCCGGAGGCCCCCTAGATTTTGAGGCCCTAGGCTTCAGACTATGAGGCCTATAGGCGAGTCTGGCCCGCCCCCAGATCTCGAGGCCCTAGGCTTAAGCTTGTGAAGCTTATATGTAAATCCAGCCCTGGGTGACATCCTCTGTAGTTATAAGGGAAAGTACCTGGGGAGGAGGCAGGTTTGGTGGGAAGGGATAAGCGTGCAAAGAGTTGCGTAGTGTGGTCTCTGCAGAAAGAGGTGGGGCTGGGAAGATGTTTTGTGTCTGGTGGTGGGATCACGTGGAAGGTGGTGAAAATGTTGGGAGAATATGGAGGCTGGTGAGTGCAAAGTGAGGACCACGAAAACACTATCCTTGTTCCATCTGGAGATAGGGAGAGTGAGATAAGATATGTGACACATAGACATATGGCCTTGGGCTTCAATCAGAATATCAGGGAAGAAACGGTATTTACTGAAAAAAGGCATCACAGATGTCTAGAGTGGAAAGCTTCATCATAGGAGATGAGACAGATAAAGTATGACAACATTACGAGATACAGGACCATAAGACATAAAATTTGGTAAAGGAGATGAGTTTTAAAAAGCACTTAAAAAAAGGAAGGATTGGAAGGACTTTCAGCAATCAGGTGTAGAGCTTAAAGATCAGTGAAAGTCAACAGGGCAGAATTGAAGATCAAGAATTGTAGGGCACGAGAAGATCACAGATACAGAAAAGGTGCAAAATCAGAGGCATTTGAGAACAAATTGAATTTTAATTTGAACAGTTTGACCTAGAAGCCAATGCAAATTAATGAGAAAACAGGTTATGACTGAATGGGATTTAGTCCAAATTAGATGACAGTTTGGCATGACCCCAAGTTTACAGAGATAAAGAAATTAAAGGTTTTGAAAAATCCAGAAATGAAATTCTGGTGCCTTTCCCGAATTATTAATTTGAGTCAAAATGTTTTATGAAATTACCAAAGAAAACACAAACGTCCACACAATTTTTAGAAAATTACCATTCTTAATTAAGACCTACCAGGTCCATGAGATCTGGAAGTTTATCTTATAAGCACAAACACAAAATAGTGGTTTGAACACTCAGTGTGCCAAAATACCTGATTGGGTTTGCTAGATGTACACGTGGAAACTGGTCAACCAGTCATCGCTCATTGTTGAAACTCAAATAATAGACGTTTTTGATGAGATACAATAAAGAACTCTCACCTTTCAGAAATGTATAGAAATTTAATATACGTGACAGCACTGTTTGGAGGGTTTGAAAACAAATACATCCCAATAGATGAAATGAGAAATATTTTCCTTAAAAATAATCATCTGCGTCAGTGGCAAGCCTCGCAACGGCAGACGACATTTTCTAGAAATACTGAAACTGCAAGTACACCGACATTTGCTATTTCCATGATTGAATCACCATTCTGTTTGAATGTAGCAGTAGCACAAAATACAATAGTGCCTAATTCTCCAATTTGGATTTGATTAAATCAGGTCTTTATTTTTTATAAAATAACATTAATTTCAAAAGCAAGATGAGGTTTTACTTTTATTACTATTTCTACAGCAACTAGATTCAGATTCAGATTCAATTTTAATTGTCATTGTCAGTGTACAGTACAGAGACAACGAAATGCATTCATAAACTATCCATCATAAACTATCCATTGCTGGTCTGATGTTAGAAAACAGATACAAATGCCATTTATAAAATATTCCCAATTGTTTATATCTAAAAAGCAAATTTTTAGTGTGATAAATTATCAATTGAAGATATAAATGTGGAATAAATCGGCTTAATTTTAAAGAAATTAATGAAGTTATTGAGACAAAAATGTTCATGTTTTTATTTTCTATTTATTTTTCTATTAAGTATATACTGTGATACATCAAATTTTCAGCAATTCATTTTACAGATTAAAGTAAATTATGCTTAAATGTGTGCAATTTCTCGCAGATTACAGACTGGTATGAAAATCTGCAAACAAACTTGTGTTATTCAAGTGTCAGTATGATTCAAAATGCTTTTCAAAGTATTACATTGTTCCAAAGTCCCATTATAATGGGGTAAATGGGACAACCAATTTGTGAAAAACGTGGTTCCATAAAATGATAAGCCCAATCAGGTATTATGATAATCTGTTGTGTTACCAGAAGCACAAAATGTTGAACAGAATATACTAGGAACACACCTAATCATCTTAAATATTACAGTAGTGGGACAGTTTATGGCAGTATTCCGAAAGCACAGGGCTCATTCACCGAATTGTGCCCAGACTCTATGCTTAAAAGCCCAGAACAATCTGACTGTTTTGAGAGCACTACCACTGAGTCTTCTGTGGACACTAAATGTAATTATATTTTAGTCTCTGGTTCTTTGAAGAATTCTAGTACACAACACAAATATATTTTTTCATGGAATAAAAGAAAGGAACAAAGTTCAGTTGAGCACAAATAGCTAAATAATCAAGTTCTCTCCCTAAATATTTTATTCTGCATTACATAACAGTTACCGACTGCACAGCAGATAGCTGCAATACAACAGTGCATTTGAAGAGTTGGACATACAGATACCAACTCGCCCATCACACAAAATTGAATAAGAAAATCACTAATTTAAAATTTTCTTGTGCCAAGGCAGCTTTGGAGCCAATATTTTTGCTGAGTCTCAAAATAGAGAACAGGTTATTTAGTAAGAATAGTTTCGAGAAATTGTACACTGCTTCAATTCCAACATTCTGACAGGGTAGTGCATTTTAGAATTTGATGGATATTTTGAAAATGTACATTAAAAAAAATGAATAGGACAAATTACATTACAAGATTTGAAGCGGGGTGGGAGAAGGGGAAAGATGCAAAATTTGTATTTCTATCTGAACTCTACTTTTCACGAATGATTGATTCTATTCTTTCACCTCATCGGTTTTACTCAGAAAACGCACAAAATATTTAAATTTGACTTAAAGGAAATCTTAGGCATTGCCAATAAACAATTTCTCATCCAACTCTATCTTTTATATTTATATTTGTTTTAATATACAAGCACAAGATCAGAAAACAAATTGTGACATCTGTAAATCACTGCAAGGCAAACTATAAGATTAATATTTTATCGTTCCTGTAATCTGGAATTTGCTTCCATTGAAAGAGAAATAAACGCTACATTTTCCATATTATGCAACAACAAACCATTTGGGAAATAGGAAAACTAAATGTTGGAAATATCTAGTTGGTGGATTGTTTCTGCTTATCTCAAGTTTTTGAATATTTTATTGTTAATATGCATGCTCCCTTTTAATTTTTGATGATTGTCAACCAAAATCAGGATCAGATTAATACAGATAATCCCATGCAAAGTACTATCCAATGCAACACTCCCAAATCTATCACCCCCATCTTCTCATCAAGATAAATACAATTGAGATATTTAAACATTTACACAATATTTTTTGCTCACATTAATATATAATATATAGTCCGTATAAAAATTTATTAAGCATTTGCAAATTGAGTGGTTATCTTCAGAGCTAACGAGTCTCAGAGTAAGATACTAAAACTCAGATTTGTTACATTTTTCTGTCCGACCAGATGGCTTCTACAAACACTGAATGGGCAAAATTATTGTTATGCACGATTTAGTCAAATGATTAATTCTGATAACAGCATATAAACAACCATTAGTTTTTGCACTTAACTGAAAATATTAACAGATACCAATGGGGTAAAAAATTGAAATAGTATGGAATTCTTACCAAATTCAGTTCTGACTTGATGACATCAAATTATAAATCATTTTTATTTTACCTTAAAGATCATATCAAAAACTGGGAAATAAAACCTGCCAATATCGTACAAAATAATACAGCAGTTGACCTTCCAGACATGTACTGACCCTTGGAAATTTTAATATTTTAGTTTAATAAATTAATGAACGATAAATCCTTTAAAATCGTCTTACCCCCAAAAAGCAGCCGTTTTTGCCCCACTTTTTGTGTGGTGTCGTTCTGCACAGATTGTCAGACAGTGCTCAACGACAGAAGGAAAAATAATGTGGAGACAAATAGTAATTTTGTTTGTCCCATCCAGCATGAGCAAATCATCCTGATTGGACTAAACAGAATCAAATGAGACCAGACATGTGACCCAATTTTTCCAAATCCTCCCCCTTTGGTCTTTGATTATTACACATTGAATGTCTCATCATTTCGATGGCACTTACAAAAAAGCTACATCTCTGACCAAGAGCGCCAGAGGCTACCATGCTGTGCTAGTATCACCATATCACGGAGAGCTTTTTGTAAGGCCAAGTCAGGTTACTAGTTCCTGGTTAATCTTCCAGTATAGTAATTTTTCTGTATAATGTATAATCGGAAGGGCGGTCCGAGAAAAATGCAAGTCTGCAAAGGGAATGCAGGATTTTGGGAGAATAAGCAAAAATGCTCAGTGACCTCAAAACTTGCCATCCAGCATCCCCCTTCAAGCCAAATGAGCCCACATCATTGCTAGTGTTTCAATTTTGTGAGTGAGTCAGGAAATGCTTCACTGCACTTTGAGTCTTCAATTTAAGCATAAATAGAAGGCTGGAAAAAATTTTGGATGGTAATTAACTAATTAAATTTCAACTGATTATAGTTTGCTATTAATTTTATTTCTCTTGAAACCTGAAATCTTTTTGATTTGAATTTTGAAAATGACATTTGTAAGTGCTCAAATATAAAAAGATGATTAAAGCTGTAAAATAACATAGACATAGAAACATAGAAATTAGGTGCAGGAGTAGACCATTCGGCCCTTCGAGCCTGCACCGCCATTCAATATGATCACGGCTGATCATCCAACTCAGTATCCCGTACCTGCCTTCTCTCCATACCCCCTGAACCCCTTAGCCACAAGACCACATCTAACTCCCTCTTAAATATAGCCAATGAACTGGCCTCAACTACCCTCTGTGGCAGAGAGTTCCAGAGATTCACCACTCTCTGTGTGAAAAAAGTTCTTCTCATCTCGGTTTTAAAGGATTTCCCCTTTATCCTTAAGCTGTGACCCCTTGTCCTGGACTTCCCTAACATCGGGAACAATCTTCCTGCATCTAGCCTGTCCAACCCCTTAAGAATTTTGTAAGTTTCTATAAGATCCCCTCTCAATCTTCTAAATTCTAGAGAGTATAAACCAAGTCTATCCAGTCTTTCTTCATAAGACAGTCCTGACATCCCAGGAATCAGTCTGGTGAACCGTCTCTGCACTCCCTCGATGGCAATAATGTCCTTCCTCAGATTTGGAGACCAAAACTGTACGCAATACTCCAGGTGTGGTCTCACCAAGACCCTGTACAACTGCAGTAGAACCTCTCTGCTCCTATACTCAAATCCTTTTGCAATGAAAGCTAACATACCATTCGCTTTCTTTACTGCCTGCTGCACCTGCATGCCTACCTTCAATGACTGGTGTACCATGACACCCAGGTCTCGCTGCATCTCCCCCTTTCCCAATCGGCCACCATTTAGATAATAGTCTGCTTTCCTGTTTTTGCCACCAAAATGGATAACCTCACATAAGTTACAGAATTTTCATTTTCAGTCTAGATAAGAATTAAAAACTCTGCTCCCACTTGTCACTGATAGCCAATCCTACATGAATAGAACATTCAAAATAGCATAAGCATGTATGGACATGGACATCACTAATGTTTATTATCCACTGCTCATTGCTTGAACTGTGCAGACATACAGGTGATGATTTGAAGGGTGGTTCCAGATAATGTACTGTCCTTTCTTGTTTCACAGCAAAATTTGTTTGAAATTTGTTGCATTCTGTTCAGCCAAGCCACAATTAGAAAACTCAATGATCCATTTTTTGGTACTGAAACACCTTAATGTGCATTTATTGTAAATAACCCAGCAGTTTCAAGATTCAAGAGAGTTTATTGTCATGTGTCCCAGATAGGCAATGAAATTCTTGATTTGCTTCAGCACACCAGAATGTCGTAGGCATGATTACAGAACAGATCAGTGTGTCCATATACCATTATATAAATATATACACACATGAATAAATAAACAGATAAAGTGCAAATAAACAGATAATGGTCTATTAATGTTCAGAGTTTTGTTTGATGAGTTTAATAGCCTGATGGCTGTGGCTATTTCTGAACCTGGACGTTGCAGTCTTCAGGCTCGTGTACCTTCTACCTGAAGGTAGCAGGGAGATGAGTGTGTGGCCAGGATGGTATGGGTCCTTGATGATGCTTCCAGACGTTTTTGAGGCAGCGCCTGCGATAGATCCCCTCGATGGTAAGGAGGTCAGAACCGATGATGGACTGGGCAGTGTTTACTATTTTTTGTAGTCTTTTCCGCTTCTGGGCTCTCAAGTTGCCGAACCAAGTCATGATGCAACCGGTCAGCATGCTCTCTGTGTACCTGTAAAGGTTAGAGAGAGTCCTCCTTGACATACCGACTCTCCGTAAACTTCTCAAGAAGTAGAGGCGCTGATGTGCTTTCTTTATAATTGCATCAGTGTTCTTGGACCAGGAGAGATCTTCAGAGATGTGCACGCCCAGGAATTTGAAGCTCTTGACCCTTTCCACCATCGACCCGTTAATATAAATGGGACTGTGGGTCCCCATCTTACCCCTTCCAAAGTCCACAATCAGTTCCTTGGTTTTGCTGGTGTTGAGGGACAGGGAGTTATTGTGCTGGCACCATTTGGTCAGTCGGTCAATCTCTCTTCTATACTCTGACTCATCCCCATCAGTGATACGTCCCACAACAGTGGTGTCGTCAGCGAACTTGAAGATGGAGTTCGCACTATAGACAATAGACAATAGGTGCAGGAGTAGGCCATTTGAGCCAGCACCGCCATTCAATGTGATCATGGCTGATCATCCCCAATCAGTACCCCGTTCCTGCCTTCTCCCCATATCCCCTGACTGCGCTATTTTTACGAGCCCTATCTAGCTCTCTCTTGAAAGCATCCAGAGAACCTGCCTCCACCGCCCTCTGAGGTAGAGAATTCCACAGACTCACCACTCTCTGTGAGAAAAAGTGTTTCTTCGTCGCCGTTCTAAATGGCTTACTCCTTTATGTTTATTATCCACTCCTTAAACTGTGGCCCCTGGTTCTGGACTCCCCCAACATCGGGAACATGTTTCCTGCCTCTAACGTGTCCAAGCCCTTAACAATCTTATATGTTGCAATGAGATCCCCTCTCATCCTTCTAAACTCCAGAGTTTACAAGCCCAGCTGCTCCATTCTCTCAGCATATGACTGTCCCGCCATCCCGGGAATTAACCTTGTAAACCTATGCTGCACTCCCTCAAGAATGTCCTTCCTCAAATTAGGGGACCAAAACTGCACACAATACTCCAGGTGTGGTCTCACTAGGACTCTGTACAATTGCAGAGGACCTCTTTGCTCCTATATTCGATTCCTCTTGTTATAAAGGCCAACATGCCATTTGCTTTCTTCACTGCCTGCTGTACCTGCATGCTTACTTTCATAGACTGATGTACAAGGACCCTCAGGTCCCGTTGTACTTCCCCTTTTCCCAACTTGACGCCACTTAGATAGTAATCTGCCGGCTACGCAGTCATGAGTATACAGTGAGTACAGCAGGGGCTGAGCACGCAGCCTTGAGGTGCTCCCCTGCTGATTGTTAGCGAGGCTGACACATTTCCACCAATATGAACAGTCTGTGGTCTGTGAATAAGTCGAGGATCCAATTGCAGGGGGATGCGCAGAGACCCAGTTCTGCGACTTTGGTAACCAGTTTGGAGGGGATGATTGCATTAAATGCCGGGCTGTAATCAATGAATAACAGCCTGACATATGAGTTTTTGTTGTCTAAGTGGTCCAGAGCGGAGTGGAGAGCCAGCGAGATCGCATCCACTGTTGATCTGTTGCGGCGGTAGGCGAACTGCAGTGGGTCCATGTTTTTGTTGAGGTAGGAGTTGATTTGTGCCATGATGAACCTCTCAAAGCACTTCATCACCACCGACATTAGCGCCACTGGTCGATAGTCATTGAAGCACGTCACCTTGTTCTTCTTGGGCACCGGTATAATGGATGCCCTTTTAAAGCAGGTGGGAACCTCAGAAGTGAGAGGTTGAAAATGTCCGGTGTCTTGTCTTCTTAAGAGTGCAGATCTCAAAGTTCATCCAAGGCTTCTGATTGGGAAACACTCGGAAGGTTTTTGGAGGGATGCAGTCCTCCACACATTTCTTTATGAAGTCTGTAACGACTGTGGTGTATTCGTTCAGGTCCGTTGCCGAGTCCCTGAACATTGCCCACTCTACAGACTCAAAACAGTCCTGTAGTTGTTCCTCTGCTCCCCCCTCGACCAGCTCTGTACAGTCCTCACCTCTGGGGGTGCGCTCTTCAATTGCTGCCTGTAGGCAGGAAGAAGCAGCACCGCGGTATGGTCGGATTTACCGGAGTGAGGGCGAGGGATAGAGCGATAGGCATTCTTGATGGTCGTGTAGCAGCGGTCGAGGATGTTTGGTCCTCTGGTGCAGCAGGAGACACATTGGTGGAAGTTAGGGAGCGATTTCTTGAGGTTTGCTTTGTTGAAGTCCCCAGCTATGGTGGTAAACGCCTTGGGGTAAGATGTCTGGTGTTTGTTGACCATGGCGTGCAGCTCCTCCAGTGGCAGACGGACGTCTGCCTGGGGAGGGATGTAGACCGCAGTCAGAATGATGGAGGTGAATTCCCTCGGAAGGTAGAAGGGGCGGCACTTCAACGCCAGATGTTCGAGGTGTGGGGAGCAGGAGTTGGACAGGACTGTCACGTCTGAGCACCACGCAGAGTTGACCATGAGGCAGACGCCCCATCCTCTCCCTTTCCCAGATGCCAGCGTATGGTCCATACGGTGGATGGAGAACCCTTCAGGCTGGACTGCTGAGTCTGGGGAGCTGGGGGTGAGCCATGTCTCTGTGAAACAGAACACAGAGCATTCCCTCAACTCCCTTTGATAAAGCCTTGCCCTTAAGTACTCCACTTTATTTTCTAGTGACTGTACATTGGCCAGTAGGATAGTAGGGAGAGCGGGCCGAAGTCCCCTCCGCTTCAGTCTGACGTGCAGTCCTGCCTGACTGCCACGTTTCCCTACTCCTCGGTGTTTGAAGGTAGAGTACTTACGGGTTTCGGCAAGGTCGGGGAATCCCCTGAGATTGGGAATTCCCATACAGGCTGCACCTCCAGCTCCGTTGCTGCTGGGGGGATCCTGCCCGACGGCCTCGATTCTGGACTCCCTGAAGGCCCCCCCCCCCCCCCCCCCCCCCCCCCGGTGTTTGCAGGTAATGTTCTTACTGTACCTGCGCAACTCCGCAAGGTTGGGGATTCCTTTCTGATCGGTGATTCCCTTACCGGCGCTAACAACGGGAGTTCTCAGTAGCGCTAATGCATTTAAATGCGTTAGCAGCTGGCTTCCACCATCACTCTAGAAAGTCTGTTCCAGGCACCCACTACTCTATATAAAATAACTTGCCACACATCTCCTTTAAAAAGGTTCCCCTTCTGACCTTAAAACTATGCCCTCTAGTCTTGGATGTTCCAAGCCTAGGAAAATGGTTCTGACCTATCTATCCTATCAGGTTTCCCCTCAACCTACGACATTCCAATCTAAGTCTGCATTTTCTCTGGAGCTGTAACACGCTATGACACTAACATTACATTCAGCATTCTGGTATTTTTCTCTTTGGACTAGCTGTTGTATATGTATATGACTTGAATGTACTTATTCATGTTATGATTTGACTGGATAGCATGAAACATTTTCCACTGTTTCTCAGTGCATGTGACAATGAAAAACGAATACAGGACAACCATCATTCCATGCATTGTTAGACACAAATTTGAAAGTAACGAGAATTAATCTGAAATTAGTTTTTAAAAAATCCCTTAAAATTAGAGATCACCCTACAAGTAAAAATGGAGAAAGAGGCCAACAGGAGACATGCCACCTTCTGATGAAGGGTCGATGACCCGAAAAGTTAACTATTTCTTTCTACAGTTGTTGCCTGAATTGCTCAGTGCTTCCAGCATTCTTTTATTTGCGCTTTCCAGTGTCTACAATTTTTTTAATTTGCAATTGCTCTTGCTACCACCCCTTTATTACATTTAGGCATGCATATTGCCCTTAGCAAGGACATGGCATTCACCTTGAGGCTTGTCAGTGCACTACATGAATGAACTACCTCTGTGACTAATTGTATCAGAAGGGCGTGAAGATGCACTACAGTCAGCCCAGAATGAGAAAATGAACAAATGGGTATGGCCTGCATGCCCTTAGGGTGCAGGACATGTACTGTTAAGCAATACCATTAACTTTGTTAATTCACCTTCATCTATCAAATGAGCAGAAGGGTCAAAAAGCACATTGAAACTCAGTACACAACATGGGTAACGCAAAGTCCAAAAAGACATGTCGTGATTTTAAACAATCAAGTCTCAAAACAAGCTTAATGAACTGCATGGCATTACATGCCAAATTTCTACCTGATGACGAAAAGATGCGGATGAGAGAACAAGTTATGAGCTGTATTTAAATATAATTCATACCCTTTTAACCCAAAATTGGTTTTATGAAACAGCAGATAATCATTAATAACAATAGGCAGACGTGCTTCAAAAGAGCTCTTGTGTTCATTTCTACATACCATGTACCAGAAGTGGCATACAATTTTTCATAATTGTAACTTAAATTGTACAAGTTCCTTAGATCAATTCAGTTGTAATATATTTAGATTTGCTTTGAATTCCTTCAAGTTAGCCAGCCACCATTTTAACGTGCATTCCCTACTTCTGCAAAAGATGACTGTCCAAAAAAAAAGGCTTTTATCTGATAAAAGAAGCTCCTTTTCAGATTCATATCTTTTGGCTTTGTTATCCTTTAAATCTCCATCTCCAAATATTGTCTGTTAGCTCGTACTGCCACACCAAATTTCACAATAGAGTTTTATTTCACCATGGCCAAATATTCAAATTCAGCCCTTGAGCAACATTGGAGGCGACCAAGTTGTAGCACCCAGTCTCCGCAATTCCCTCCAAATCCTTTTCACATTCTCAATTCTCCTTTATCTCCAACCAAAGTTTCTAATCCATTAACAACAGGGCTAAAATGTTCCCATAAAATCCTTTTGTTTGTTGTTTTAAAGCAGTTTAATGTATAAAAAAGTTTGACTGCATATTTCTGAAGTCAAGAGTTGAAAGAGGCTAAAAGATAAGGAGGGCGAGACCATAGAGAATCCTGAAAAACAGGGATAAAAAAACTGGATGCAATGCTTAACTGCTATAATGCTTAAGTGTTAAATAAACAGTACAAGATTACAAGATACATTTAATTGTCATTTGGACCCCTTGAGGTCCAAACGAAATGCCGTTTCTGCAGCCATACATTACAAACACATAGACCCAAGACACAACATAATTTACATAAACATCCATCACATCGCTGTGATGGAAGGCCAAAAACACTTATCTCTCCACCGCACTCTCCCCCCCCCCGATGTCAGAGTCAAAGTCAAAGCCCCCGGCTGGCGATGGCGATTGTCCCGCGGCCATTAAAGCCACGCCGGGTGATGCTACAGTATGCATGTAGGATGACACATTTGGGTATAACAGGTTTGCATGTTGCAAGGCTGACTTTGTAACAGGTTGGAACCTTTTCAGAGCAAGGGTAGATTTAACTAATGCAGCAATTGAGTTAGGAGAACCAGCATGTAAATTAAGGAAATGGAAATTGGCAGGTTTCTATTTCACACTCACCTTTCTTGCCCCCTTTCTAAAACTGAAAGTTTGCTTATCTGACTTGCAGCACGAGATCACAAGTTTCCTCGACTAAATATTGGAAGACCAATATCATTGCCTTCAGTCTCGATGGAAAGCAACTTTTCTATCCACTGACCACTTGTTTTCTGACAATGAGAATGAGCCAGACCATTCACGGCATTGTTAACTCCTGCAGATCTTCCGTTGGATGTACTCCAACTATGCTGTTTGGCAGCAAATACCAGATATCAACCAAACTTGCCCCTCAAATCCCTTAAAAACTCGACAAATCTGTGGCCTCTAGGTTTTAATTTAAAAAAAACTTTAGTATGGGTAAAGAGATTCTGATTATCCAGGCCTTCACTGGTAACCATTGTTTCCTAGTAATGAAAGGGGTAGTTGGCAGAGGCAATCAAGCAGGCAGCTTTGATCTGCATGTCGTCAAGCTTCCTGAGAGTTGTTGGAATTGCATTCATCGAGGCAAGTGCAGTCTGAAGAAGGATCTTGACCCAAAACATCACCTGTCCATGTTCTCCAAAGATGGTGTCTGACCTGTTGCGTTACTTCAACAGTGTATTACCCGGCATCTGCAGTTACTTGTTTCTATGTGAAATTAAATGCGATAGTGGATTAATGGGTGTGCATTAAGGTATGGTGCAGGGAAGAGAGGGGACAAAATAAGATGATGGGGGGAGAAATTCACCTAAAATTGGTGAATTCAATGTTCATACCATTAGGACGTTAGGTACCCAAACATAATAGAAGGTGAAGTTCTTCCTTCAGTTAACATGTGGCATCGCTCTGGCAAGGACAGAAGGGTCGCTGTTGGAATGGGAAGTCAAGTTGAAATGGTTAGCAACTGGAAGGTGCAGCAGGCCTAACAGACGGAATGCAAGTGTTTGGTAAAACAGTCACCTGGTCTATGCTTGTTCAAGTGATCGGTGAAACAAGCATTGAATGGATTACCTTTTCGCCCAACACTTTGTGTGCGGTCTACGCCTAGGCCTGTTACACTACCCGGTTACTAACCAATTTAGCTTCCCTTTCCCTACCAACCTTTCCGTATTGGGCCTCCTCCATTGCCAAAGTGAGGACATACACAAACTGGAGGAACTGCACCTCATATTCCACGAATAAATTACAACCCAAAGGCATGAACAGTGATTTAGCCAATTTTAGGTCATGCAAATGCCATCTTACATTTCCTTATGCACCAGACCAACTTTATCAGTTGCACTGTGGCCCACTAAAAAATAAACAGTTAAATGTCAGTAAAACCCATTTTACTCCTGAAGTGATCTATATCTGCTTTTCCATCCAAAACCATCTGCTGGTACCTTTGACTAAATATAGTGTGTTTTTTTCCCCAGCTTGCCTACAATAGCCTTGCCCAGCCGCCCGTGACGGCGACTGCGGGTGCTCGGGAGGCCCCGACCACAGGTGAACATCTGGGAAGATCGGCGGGGTGGCTGGATGGACTATGATACCTTCCTTAACTTTGGTGCCACTGTGAGGTTATGTTGTGTCGTGGACTTCTGTGTTTGTGCTTTTTTTTAATGTTTTAAATTTTTTATTTATTATTTATTTTTATGTTACATGACTATAAGGAAAATCCATTTTGTTGTCTCTTATGAGATAATGACAATAAATTGAATACACACACACACACACACACACACAGACAATAGACCAGGGGCGGATATCGCTATCAAAACATGGAGGGGGGGGGACAATTACTTGGTGGCCGCACGCGCACAAACACACGCGCATGATGCTTCTGCTGTGGGCCCTGTGGACGATAACATTGGGAGCTGACCTGGTTGGTGACAATTCAAGCTCCGCTCTATGATCTTTGCTCCACCAAGACATCTCCCTCCTCCAATCACCGCACTCTATCCTCAGTCCCACCCCCCTACTTCTACCTCTGACCGACACCTCCCTTCTCCAATCATCACGCTGAATCATCATGTTCCGCCCTTCCTGCTGACCGACGTCTCTCTCGTCTAATCGGCGCCCTTGATCATCAGTCCTGCCCCCACTGTCTCGCGGAAAGGGGATATTTTTAATACATTTTTTCCCCCGAATTTCAAAATCCTTATTACAAAACATGGGGAAGGGGGGCGGGTGGAGGGGACATGTCCCCCGTCCCCCTCGGAATTTCTGCCCATGACAATAGTGCAGGAGTAGGCCATTCGGCCCTTCGAGCCAGCACCGCCATTTACTGATCATCCGCAATCAGTACCCCATTCCTGCCTTCTCACCAAATCCCCTGACTCCGCTATCTTTAAGAGCTGTTGTTCAGTTTGTTAGTTTCGAGATATAGTATGGAATCAAACCCTTCGGCCCATTGAGTCCATACCGAGCATTGTCACCTGTTCACACTAGTTTTATGTTATCGTACTTGCTAGTGAATGATAGAAATAGCAACCACAACAATGTTTAGAAGCTAGCCATGTTAAAATTCTGTTGAATATGCCTGTAACAACAAAATGTTTTCTAGAAGTAAATTGTATGCAATGACCAATCTCCAAGATTAGATTTAACTTTTCACCATTTCAAAAATTAACATTGGAAGGAAGTTTTATTAAACTATTTTCCCTGTGATCGGGCTAGCAACTTGTAAATCTTTATCCTCAAAATAATTATTACACAAATCAAAAAATTTATGGAAAGCACTGGTAACTTTTCACCACTAACACACTTCTCAAAAATTGTCAGATTCATTATACGGCAACAATATATTAAGCAGATATTATCGTCGCATTTACCATTAAACAGAAAATGTTGAAAATAGACAGGACAGGAAGCATCTGCGGAGAGAGAAACAGAGTCAATGACTTTTCTTTCCATATGGTAAAACTTGGAAATGGGAAGTTTCAAGTTCATAGGTTAAGCAGTAGATTGAAGAGAACAAAATGAAATAAAGATTTGAAAAGATTTTGTGGCACGAGTGGTGGTGATACTGGTTGAAATAACTTAATAAAACTAGTGAACAACAAAAAAGGGATCCAGGTTAGGTATAAATAGGAGCTAATGAAAAAATAAATCTGAATTACCAGAAAAGGAGAGAGAAAAATCTGAACAATGAAATACAAGATTGGAATAGTTGAATGCAATGGTTTCAGATGATCAATAATCATCTTACTAGCCTGAAGGCTAATATGCCAAGTAGGAAGACTTGGTACTAAGTATTGAACTGGGTTTTGTTTCTGCTATGTAAACTGTTATCTTAGGAGGAAATGGTTTCTTATTTCAAACCTCAATTTGCTCTTCAAGTTGATATTTAGCAATTTCTTCCTTCCATTTAGTTTAGAGATACAGCATGGAAACATACACTTGGGCTCGAGTCCACGCCAACCAATGATCACCCGCATCCTACACACTGGGCGCAATTTTATAGAAGCCAATTAACCAAAAAACCTGCACGTCTTTGGAACTTGAGAGAAAACCAGAGCACCCGAAGAAAACCGTACAGGGAGAACGTATAAATTCCCTATAGATAGCACCCATAGTCATCAAACCCATGTCTCTGGCTCTGAAAAGCATTTATATCGGCATCCCAGTGTGATACCAAGAAAGTAGTGTTGGCTACACCCCAACTCCAATGTTACAACAGCTGGATATTTTTTCCAAAGTGGTCCCTTTGATGTACTCCCTGAATCTTATACAACAGAATGGTTGGTCATTACAGTATCGTTGTTTGGGAGCTGATTGTCACATTATGTACATCATAACCACAACTATATTTTAGAAGTTCCATCATTGACTGCAAAGCAATTCGATTGTCCAAGGCCCTGAAAATCTCAGTACAAACTCTTAACGAAAACACAAAAGACACTAGAAGCTGGAATGTGGAGCAAAAAACCGCAGGGGAATTCAGCTAATTAGGCAGCATCTGTGGAGGGAAATGAAGTCAAATGGGTCCAGAGGAAGGGGTTTGACCCAAAATTGTGAATTTCCATTTCCCTCTACAGATGCAACCTGACCTGGTAAGTACAGCAGAGATTAACCATTCTTGACAAGGTGCAAATACTTGTTTTCAGCTTTAATGCATTGAAAATTCCCCACCCAAAAATGTTATTGTCATTGTTATGTCATTGCAGACTAATCCAATTCAAATCGTATCCCATTGTCACCATCATTTTTACAAGTAAAATGTAAGGTTAATGTTCCAGGGAATGAAAAACATTTTCAACATCTCATTTTGAGCATTCATTTTTTACTCAATGAGATTGCCTACATGCAGAATATTTCATTAATGGTAAACTACAGATAAATATTACATCATGCATAATGGTCATGAAGAGCATGAAGATCACAATGGTATGAAATACAATCGAAGCAGTACAATAGATGTTTCTTACCTCACAGTCACTCCTCAATACACTTTATAACAGTGACTACACCTCAAATATACTCGCAGCTACTTCAGGACACAATGTTATGGAAAGTGCTATATGACCATACTTCTTTCATTATGTTTTTCTGTCATAGCAATTTTAGAGCTGCTTGTTCTTAAAACAAAATAGTAATGGAATTAAACGTTCAACAATTTCTGATGCACACAAATGGTCTAAATTGAGAAATGTGGTGCATGGGTAACATGGCCAAGTTTTGACTGAAGCATTGCTACCCAGCAATCATTAAAGTGTATTTTGTATTAACTGAGAAAATCAATGTACTACAGTACTATTCGAAAGCTGAGTTTCTTGAACAAACTTTTTTGCATAATTGTAGTGAGTTTTGTTTTAAAACAAGCAACTGATCATAAATGATGGACCGGAATCAACCACTTTAGTTTTAAAAGCAGTTTTGATGCAAATCCTTTATTTTACTAACAGCTATTTTGTCAACAGCTGGAAAAGCAATACATGCTGAAACAATTCAAAACTTCTCAATGTCAGTATTAGATCTATAAATATTTTGTAGATATCGTTTTGGTTATTTAAACTAAAAATTGGATTAAAGATAGCAAACAAAGTTGCTGGTAGCTAATAACCAAAATATGGTGTATTATTTATTTAATTACATTAATATAGGTCAGATCTGAAAAGAGCAGTGGTTAAAAAAAAATGTTGTTCTTTGCTTCCACCCCCCTCCACCTTAAGCCACAAGCAATGTTTTTAAACTGTTGGGTGAAGTACAAAATTCAAGTTCTTCATCTGCCTGCTCCACTTCTAGATTAGAACAAAACAGTTATCAGTACGTATCAGAGATAGACAAATATGAAATCCATTGGTTGTCAATAACCAAAGCAGAGGCTGCATAGAGGGTGAAGGGAGAGAATTCTAGAGAATCAAATTGATTTGAACAAGTTGCAAACCAACTATGACTGAAATGTTGACCCTTGTAGGGGTTTGGTGTCCTGAAAAAGATTGCAAGAACATATTTTTGACCTTTTGATTTAATCTCTCATTTATCCAATAGTAAACATCTGCAAATGGTCAAAACTTTACCAGCTTACACCTGGACATTTCTAGTCTTAAAAACCGCCAAATGAGTTACATTTTGAGTTCAATTAAAATGTTAGATAATATCTTAGTTTTCACCAACATTCTCTTCTCCCTGCCCCACCTTCTCAGGTTATCACACCACATCTAAAACATGTTCTTCCTTGGAAAGATCCATCTATGGCATCCAAGTACATATTTTTAAAGTCTTAATTAAGTTTAAATCCAGGTGACATGCTTGGTTTTGCAATGAGCATAAATAAAACAAATCATGCTTGATTTTGACTATTTCTTACCTTAAGGTTATCGAGGAAATGGTCAATTTCTGGCAGTATTGAGAATCAACTAAACCTTGAAGAGAAAAGGGAAAAAAGTTTAAATGCGGTATCAACTAAACTACGATTAATTGTACACTGTCCTCATACATTTAATTAAGACCGATAGAGTAAGCAAGCATGCGATAGTTATCCACCCTTATGGCCAAAAGATTAGTTTTCACTTTGTGGAAGCAAAACATTTCATGTAGGTGGAATTGTGAGGCACCACTGCCGTACTATTTTTTTAGCATACCAGTTCCAGGTCAACATTTCGCTGTTGCTCATTTAGCCTAATCTTTAAAATTTTAAAACATAATTCAAATTTATGTCCACATTTCTCATCACAAAAATTAGGTCCCCACTCAATATTCACACAGAAACGGAGTAACTGAGACCTTAAATATTACCAATCCATGTTCTGCCGAAAAGCCTGACCTGCTGAGATACTGTATTTTTTGTCCTCTCAGAAACTGAGAAGCAGTCTTCCTTTGCATCTCATTTCAGTGAGGAGAACAGTAGCACATCACGTTAACAGCTGCTGATCACAGTATTAACTGAAAAGCTACAAGCTAAAAGTGGCAAATACACTGCAGGAATTAAACAATGGATGATGGATACTAACACAAGAGTCATGATACCTCAGATTCCCTGGTGCTCAGAATTATATTTTCTAATGAGCAAGGTTACACAAGCAAGTAAAACAAAGTATAGTTGTAGTTTTAATTTTCTAATTATTTTCATTTGATGTAAAAAATAGCTTGCAAGAAACATTGACAAGCTTAAGATTATTACATCTTTATTAGCTGATGGTTAGCATAAATGGGATGGGCTCAAGGCCCTGTTATTGTGAAAGTTGGCTCCATGACCTTTTAAAATCCTACACAGGAACTGCTTTCAAAACAGAACATTTTACCTCAAGTCTCAAAATAGATTTTAACTGTAGCCATTTCTAAATACAGAAACACAACAGAAACACAACACACATGAACATCGGAAAAATCAGAAAGAGGTTTATTTTGAAAACTCTGAACTAGAAGACAGTGTATGCTGTTGAGTCTCAGCACACTGTCCAGATGATGCTCAACATTGCCTGGATTCATTATGTAAGTGAGGGGGGAATATTCAACAGGAGACTTTGCCTAAGGTTTGACCTGCAGACATGCGGTTTTGTGGAATTCAAAGAGGACATTGAAAAGTCCCAGTATTACTCCATCAATCTGAAGAAAGGTCTCAACCCAAATCATCAGCCAGATAGAAGCCATTCCTTCTATCCAGAGATGCTGCCTGTCCCGCTGATTTACTCCAGCATTTTGACTGTATCTTCATAGTCTGCATATTGTCCTCATGATGATATATTCTCCAGCCAACACCAACTCCCCAAAAAAATGTTTGCCACCCTCCATCATGAAAAAAAATCATTAGCCTCCACTAAGCACATGTAATGCCAATCTAAGCTAATTACTTGACCCATATCCCCCTCAACCTTTCGTTTGGATGTACCTGTTGAAATCACTTTAATGTTATTATACCAGCCCCAACCACTTACTCTGGCCCCTCATTCTATCTACATACTACACAGTGAAAGAATTGCCCCTCAGCCCCCTTTCAAATCATTTCCCTCTTGCCTCAAACCATGCCTTCCAGTTTTTAAATTCAGCTTCCATGCTTTAAATAACTATGCATTCACCTTATCTACAGCCCTCATGATTTTATACACCACTATAAGGGCATACCACTATCCACGATGGGCCTAGAAATGGGAATCCTAGCCTGCCCAACCTCTCCCTGCAATTTAATCCCTCGAGTTTTTGGAACATTCGCGCAAGTCTTCTTTCCAACCTTACCATTTTTATGACATCTTTCCTATAGTAGGGGAACCAAATATACACAACACTCCAAGTGCAGCCTCAAATGTCTATACAACTGCAACATAATGTACCACCTCCTGTACTCAAGGCCCTGATTTCGAAGGCCAGCACACCAAATACCTTCTTCACCACACTATAATACCACTTTCAGGGAACTACATACTTGTACTCCATGGTTCTCCAGTCCCCTGGGCCCAACAATTAACTGTGAAACTCCTACCCAGATTTGACTTCCAAAATACAACACCTCACGCCGATTTGAAATGAATGCCATTTGCTGTGCCTCGGACCACTTACCTAGTTGATCAACATAGCATGGTAAGTTTTGATCATTTTTTGCCAATTAATTGTCAATGCCTCCTATTTTGATGTCAACCTGCATGCCTATACTTTCTCATACAAATACTTTAATGAATGATAAATAATAGGCTCAGCACCAAACCTTGTGGCACATTACTCGCAGGCCTTCTATCCCAAAACAACCTTCCTCCATCACCCTCTGCTACCAACCATCAAGCCAATTTCGTATCCCATTAGCCTGCTCTGTTGATCACATGATAACCTTTCATCGTACAATGTGGGACCTTGTCAAAGGCCTTGCTGAAGTCCACCCTGCCCTCATCAATCCTTTTTTGTACCGTTTCAAAAAACGAACAGGTTTGAGACATGACTTCTTATACACAAATCTGTGCCGACTATCCCTAATCAGTCCTTGTCTATTCAAATGTGGGTACATCCTGTCCCTCAGAATCCCTTCCAGAAACCTACCAACCACTGATGTTAGGCTCACCAGCTCAAATAGCGATTCAACACGAGCCGCCCTGGAGTCTTCCACAACTTCACCTTTAGTTAAAGATGTAAGGGACTCCACAACTTCATCTAGATTTCCACAATGTCTGAGTGTGTACTTGGTCAGGCAATGGGGATTTATCTATCTTAAATGTACTTAAAAAACACCAAATGTACTTTAAAAACACCAAGAGGATTTGAAATATCCTCTTTGAAAATTCAGATATGGTCCAAGACCTCAACTCATTGGCTTCAATCCCTTATCGTCGATATCCATTTGTACTTCTGTATACATTTGGAGCTATCAAAAATTTGAAAATTCCCCGTCCAGCTCAAGATTTCTAGCAGATATCTTTTAGTAAGAAACTAGACAAAGTGGGACCCGTTGGGTCCGTCACATGGGAGGCCTGGTCTCTCAAAGCAACCCGTTCCCCCAAAGCAAGATTCCACCACTAACCCGTTCCCCACAAAATTTCACAACTCACCCATGGCCCCCAAATGCGCAGGGGCGGCTCATTGCCCCATATCCCCCAGCACTCCTTCCCCTCTTCAGCCTCCCTCTTATAAACTTTTTAAAAAGTGCAATTGCACTAGCTGCCAGAAATGAGAATCTAATTGGACTTCCCCTGCCTCCCCCACCACTCCCTCCCCCTCTTTTCTCACATACACAAATTCACACGCAATATTCCACCACTCACCCATAGCCCCCAACTGCGCAGGCATGGCTGACGGGTTTTCGTTGTGACACCAGAGATCCCCGTTGTCACGGCAACCCTCCCCAAGTGCGCCTCGACATCCCTCTTCCTACACCTATGCTCCTCCATTTCCCCCTCCCTCTTTTCTCCCCTCTCCTCCTCCACTTCCTCACCTCTCCCCTACCCTCAGTCACTCCCTCCCTCCATAACTCCCACCTCTACATCTATCTCCCTGCGCCACCACTCCTCACCTCTCCCCCATCTCACTCCCCCAATGAAGAAAATGTTTAAATAACATTTCTCCTCTCCTCACCTCCCTCCCCTCTCCTTTCCCCTACCCTCGGTCGGCGCTACCCGGAGCCAATCAATGGATTCCGCGTTGGGGGTGGCACCAGCGCTCCCCAGGGCCAATTAATCAACCCCATGTTAGGGGCGGCATTGGCGCTTCCTGGAGCCAATCAATCATCCCCACGTTGGGAGGGGGGGGGGCACGGGGGGGCGGGTCAGTTCGCACCTCCATCCCCATCCCACCCTACAATGAAAACGTAAATTTTAAAAAAATAAAACCTCACGTTGGGGCGGCGTCGGCGCTCCAAGGGGGAAATCAATCGTCCCCGCATGGGGGTAGGGGGGGGGGAGAAAGGGAGGGGCTTCGGCGCTCACCTCCCCCAATTACACCCCCCAACCCCCAAGGAAAATTCTGGACTTTTTTTGTAAATTAAACCACTCACCGCCTCCCCCCCCCCATGTAAATGAGATCCCATTGTGACGTCATAGCTGCTAACTGTAGCAATGTTACAAAATTTTGAGATTTAAAAAATCAAGTCTGCAATTTATCCCATCAGATAAAGCATAACAATAAGTTTAATTTGACACCAAATTCACTTTCATATCTCAAGTATTAAAAAAGTTATGGCCATTTTCATACTCGGAAATTAGCATCTTGTTCCCTATTGATTTTCAATGGACCTTACAAAAAAGCTGTGATCTTGGATAACCAAAGGCTCATTTCTTAAGGAAAGATTAACATTTTTAAATAGCCTAAGTGTCCAAAGATTATTCACAAATAATTCACAATATAACATGATTTTTAAATCTAATTTACATTAATTTATAGGCCAAATGGAAGGAATTTAGTGTTCAATTGCTGTAAATAAATGCCCATTTAAATCGGCTTTCTAGTGGGTTCATGTGAACGCGCGCTGGTTTAGAACGTTGACAGCGCGCTGGATTAGTGCCCTCAAATGCCGAGAAAAATACTGCGGGATATAAAAAGCCCAAAATGAGCTACTCGCTATAGATAACTTGATATATAGGGTTATATATATGCCCCATTTAATGTAAAAATAAGGTACATACCTTTAATTGTTTGCTTTATAAAACCCTGGGGCTGCGAGATGTTGCGGAATCAGAGAGTAATTTTAAACTATTATAACTATATTATCGAGGCCTATAAAACTAATAATACCTTTTGCGACCGGGTCTTGCAGCGATTTTTCGTTAATGATTTACTAGGCTGAACATCTGCGATTAGTACAGCCTAGTAAAAATCGCGTTTTAAACCCGCCCCCTCCAAACAGCGCCAAAATCGCGGACCTGGCTGTGGGCAGATTCCCAATGGCGATTCAGGTAGGTTTTGTAACATACCTACTAACTGCCACTGCACTTGAAGTTATTGTTCTCAAAGTGGGGTCATATAAAGTTAAAACGTGAATAACTTGCAGAATATAACATAAATCTGAATGAAACTTGATACAACACACCACAGGACAATGGTGAGTAAGGTGGTCCAAAAATTGTAGCACTATTGTGTACCGTTTTGGCTTAATTCCAGTCATGAATCCCACGCACACAAACAAACAAACACGCAAACAAGATGAGGGTTCTATATACTAGTCCAAGTGGGACCTGCTGGGTCCCGTCCCCTCAACGCGCAGCTGCGGGGGGGGGAGATGGGGCGGCCTGCGGCGTCACACGCACACTAACCACCCCCACACAAACTAACCCCCCCCCCCCACACACACACAGTAACCAAACCCCTTGATATTATATTATTATTCATTCGCTCCTTTTACCCCATCCCCCACCCAATCCACTCAAACATAGCCCCCAACTCGCAGGCGCGGCTAGAGGGAGAGGGATGGAGGTAGACAGAGAGAGGGCAGGGGGCAGAGACAGCAGAGGGCAGAGACAGAGGGGGCAGAGACAGAGAGGGCAGAGGGCAGCAACAGAGGCAGGGGGCAGAGACGGCGGGGCAGAGAGAGGGGAGGTACCACTTCATTACTAACCAACAGGTCCCAATACTCACCACTCCCTAGAGAGGGAGGGGGCAGAGAGGGAGGGGGGGGCAGAGAGGGAGGACCAGAGCCGAGGACCGGACCCGAGCCGATCCGCGGGCAGGCGAGTTTCAACCAAAGTACCGCGTTGGGCCGCCAGTCTTCAGCTATGAACTTTGGTCTTCAGTCGACGGCCCGACTTCATCTACAGCTGTGTCTTTTGAATAACGGGAGGAAGGGGTGGGGGGGGGGGGGGGGACGCCACTAGCAGCGCGTAGAAAAACGGCACGCAGACCCATTGTGACGTCATCAGCGAAAGACAGTTGTTTTTTAATTCAGTT